>NC_065519.1:16471059-16477299 GCF_006386435.1 Epinephelus moara
CAGCCTGAACCGTTGATACAAGGCAGGATGGATCCATGCTTTCATGTTGTTTATGCTAAATTCTGACCCTACCATCTGAATGTTGCAGCAGAAATTGAGACTCATCAGACCAGACAACGTTTTCCAATCTTCTATTGTCCAGTTTTGGTGAGCCTGTGTGAACTGTAGCCTCAGTTTCCTGTTGTTAGCTGACAGGAGTGGCACCTGGTGTGGTCTTCTGCTGCTGTAGCCCATCTGCTTCAAGGTTGGACGTGTTGTTGGGTCAGAGATGGTCTTCTGTAGACCTTGGTTGTAACAAGTGGTTTTTTGAGTTACTGTTGCCTTTCTATCATCTTGAACCAGTCCATTTGCCTCTGACTTCTGGCATTAATAGGGCATTTTCGCACAGAGAACTACTGCTCACTGGATATTTTCTCTTTGTCAGACCATATTGTTGTAAAGTCTGAAAAGTACAAGCTTCATTTGAGTGTGGAGTTTCCATTTCCCTTTAGCTTTAACTGAGCACACAGTCAACCACTGGGTGGTGCTCAACACTCACAGTTATCAGCCCTTTCTATTTGTTCATGCATCAAAGCCTCAGAGAGTACAGTAGCCTTCCTTTCAGGCTTTTTCTCTTGTGATCCCTGACCGTCAGTCTGCAGTTTTAGCTGCTACATGTAGATGTAGCTGCTTGATATGGATTGCTATAGGTCATGTTTCTATTAACTGTATAAGTAAGGAGGAAAAATCCATCTGGTGCACTGGCGGGTTGGGAATTGTCGCTTTACAGCAGAAATATTGAATGTATTTGCATTTGTGTGACATAAGAAGCATTTTGGTTTTTAAATTTAACCATTGTGATGTTTATATCTTCATCACAGTCAGCTTCTTTGGTTTAAGGTTATGTAAAAAAAAAAAAATCCCTATGTATGACAAGACTAATCTCTGGTTTATAGGTTAATTTCCTTCAAATGAATTCATGCTTTTGTCTTCAGCACAACACGCTCGCCTCCGGTCTGACAGTGTCTGGCTCTGGGGTGTTTTTTAGTTCACACTTGAATTGCTGTTACCCCTCCTCTTGTGCTTTCAGTTTGTCAGTGTGTTCTGAACATTATCCCTGTGGGGGGCTACAGTCACTTCGTTACAGAGGAAAATACATTATCATGTTGTTGAGTGGGGGAAAGCATGAGATTCAGTCAGAGATTTCCTCTTGGAGACAGTTGCTTCTGATGACCCAAATGAAATATGATGGCATTGTGTATGTGTGTGTGTGTGTGTGTGTGTGTGAGCAGAGAGACGAAGGAGTGCACTCATCCCTGCATCATTTTTTGATGGATAACTTTCCTCCCTCCTCTCGTCACGCGTTGGTTGTCACGGTGATGACGAGTGGCTTCCTTCTGCTTTTTTGGCGGGCGGTGGGATGTGACAGTCGTACGGGCAGCTGCCAGCATGCGTCTCACTGCTCGTCCTCCTACAGACTCCCCTCCGCTGCCTCTGTTACCCCCCTTCCCCTCTTCCCAGTTCAAATAATAAACTTTCACTTATTGACCATTTTACCAGTCCTCTGCTCCACAGCAACGCAGCATCTTAAACTATGAATATCATTTCGCCCCCCCCCCCCCCCCCCCCCCCCCCCATCTCCCACAGCTGACCTGTGTGGTGCTTCAGAAATAATAACAGCATTGAGGACAGGAACAGCAGTGACAAGAGCTATTACAACGCCATGCAACACAACAACAGAGGACAGACAGCACTCAGCTCCAGATGGGCGCTTCCTGTGCCAGGCAGGAAATGGCACCAAGCTCCCTCGCCGTCATATTTCATTTTAGCAGAGAACAGAGATGATCATCACTTCATCTTCGGCACATCCATCCCCCAACGGGTGAGCTGTAAATTCATTTCAGTCTTTTTGTTCTCCTACTCTGCGTGGATCCCACTTGAGTTGTTGTCATCGTTGGCAAGAAATACTGGGCATTCAGGCTCCAATATTTAGCCTCGGAGCCTCTCCTCTGCCTGCTGTGGCGTCTCTCTGGGTGAAACAGAGATGATTCGATCGGGGCTGACCACACACAGATGTGTGCAACTGCACAACATATGTGCTCATGTGAAGACGAATACTTACTTAAATGCACATGTGTGCAGCCCGAGAGAACTCTGTTACCATCCTGACAAACTAGATTCCACATTGTTTTAAGGCGCACTCCACCAACTTTACTCATAAAGGTCAGTTTACTGGTCATGTAGAGCACTGGCTCCCAACTTGGGCCCCCTGATGACATCTTTTGAGTTCAGATTGAGTCTAAATTCTCGACAGGAAGTTTT
The DNA here is from genome assembly GCF_006386435.1 of Epinephelus moara. NCBI lineage: Eukaryota > Metazoa > Chordata > Actinopteri > Perciformes > Serranidae > Epinephelus > Epinephelus moara. The sequence continues at coordinate 16,473,361 of NC_065519.1, forward strand.
TGAAAGACATAAGCGTTTAACAGATAGGGAGGCTCTAACAAATGAGTGAATTATGGGAATTATGTTATTAACAATCTGTATCAAATAGCGACATAACAATTTAAAAAGAGCCTGAGATAGATAATAACAGTTCGAAAGCATACCATATTTAATTTGGATTAATAACCCAGCAGTACTATTAAAAATAACACTAATATTGGCTCAGAACAACTCATTGTCTTGGGTGGTTTTGCAATCTCAGTATTTGTTATGCGTCTTAACCGCTAGGGCACCAGAACAGCAGTTTGTACAACCATTAAAGCACTTCTTAATGGCTTCAAATTACAAATCACAAATTTGCCTCAAAGGGCTTTACAGTTTGTAGTCTTTTTTTTTTTTTTTTTTATCCTCGGTTCAGATGAGAAAAAAAGTGAAATGAGCAAACTAGCGACAGAGGAGGGATTCCAGATATGGGCAGATATGCAATAGATGTTGTATGAACACATTAATAGCATAATAAAACCTGAAAAACATACCAACATCATGCACGCACATGTGTGTGAGAGCATGCAATGTGTGTGTGTGTGTGTTGCTTCATCCCTGTGCTGTGCGGTGCAGATGATGTGCTCAGTTGTGTTGTGTAGGCCCTGTGTTGAACAGATGTCGCGGACGCTGATACTGTCCCTGCGCTGAGCGCGAACAAATTACAGGCCGATACACACACGAGAAGACACAGACACAGGCACAGACACACACATGCTGCAAATATGACCTTCAGATTACAGATGGCCCCTATCAGAGGCCGCCGGCTGGATTTGCAAGATGTAAATACTGAGGGGGTAATCCAGCACGGGGCAGAGGGGGGTATAACATGGAGCAGGATGGGCACCAGATGGCTGATGTGTGTGTGTGTGTGTGTGTGTGTGTGTGTGTGTGTGTTAGAGGGAATGCTAAGCATGCTGAGGCACTGACATTGGGATTATGGTAGTCTGTTTCTGATGTGCCACAGATGGACCTGTAGTGTTTTGTCCTCAACACTAAATGCAGGTGGGTAATAGCCCTCAACATGAGAAGCCCCAGTTCTTTTTCACCTTCTCTTTGCCCATGTTGAACCACGGCAGAAGGTTACAAACTTCCATTATTAGTTAATGGCGGCCTGCGCTTAGAGTGACCTTGAGTAGCATGTGAGCAGTAAGCCGCATAAGAGAATGCGAGCATGAGTGCTTCGACTTTCAACCTCGATTTCCCAGCAGTGTATGGCGAGTAATATCAGACAGATAGAGAGGAAGAAAGAAACACAAACTGGGAATAATAAAAAAAAAGAGGGAAACAGTGTTGTCATGTGAATGAGGCCTCGTTTAATTCTTTGACTCGCAGAGGTCACAAGCCAATCGAGCTGGCATGCCATGATACGGTGTACCATCCTGGGGAACATTTTCTCCCGCACATCCTTTTTCATTTCACCTCCTCCCCTCCTTCCTCCCCTACTCCCGTCTCTTACATCCTTTTTGTCCTTGCCATAATTTCATCTCTTTGCACGTCATTAGCAAGCTGGCGCCTAATGAATTTCTTATCTCTCCGAATTCAGTGGCTGTTGTGATAACGTTTATTGTGTTCAGTTTTACTATTCACCACATCGGAGGCAGGGGTATGCGTGTGTATGTGTGTGTGAAGGAGAGGGGAAAGAAACAGAAACAGTGATATATATACATATATATATATATAAATATTTAGACTGAAAGTCAGAGGCAGAGACAAAGACAGCTCTCCCCAGTGGTGGCATTTTGCTCGTGTCACATCCAATATTTAAGTTTAAAATGTGAACATGAATGGAAGTATTGAGATGTGTGTGAGGTGTAGAGGTGGATGGCAGCACACTGGGAGGGACACGGTACATGGATACACATTGAGAAGAACAGGTGGCGGGAATGACAGAATGAGGAGAGGAGGAAATGGGGAAAAAAAAACCCACAGAGGAGTGGCTGAACCTTTTTGAGAAGAGAGTAAAGAGGCCTTGAAAGCGAAAAACAGAAAATAGGAGCCACTGATTAGAAACTGATACAGCGACGGAGTGGAGAAGAAGGAGCTTAGAGATGATTAAACAAGGAGAGAAAAAAGGATGGGAGGCAGATCGAAGGACAGAGCAGTGGCAGATGGGAGTGTTCTGGTCTGTTACTAATGTTCCTCGGAAGAATTAAAGTCCAGGAAGAGGTTAGCACACACACACACCGGCTCGCACACACATGCACACTGTGAGCTCAGTATAGGTGTTAGTGAGGGCCCCTGTAAACATCAGCAACCCCCTACTGGCTTTCCCTCAGCAGTAGTTAGTGACTTAGTGACCCATGCAACCCCTCACACACCGGCATCAGCCCCTGTAGTAGCGCATGGTCGATCCAAAGTGTCACCTCGCTAAATACAGGCAACACACACACACACACACACACACATATATATATATCTACACACACCACTCGCTGTAAGTGCTAAGCACATTCCTCTGACACCTTTCCTGATAACCGAATGCATGTGGGGTGTGATGGGAGGAGGAGGGAGGAGGGAGGGAAAGAGGAAAGGGAGATTGGAATAAGAGCTAATAGCAGCCGTGTCACACTGTCAGCATTAGTGTAATGTGGTGTCAAAACAAGGCCTCATTGAGCACTTGAGCTGTATTTTGATGTACAAGGAGTACAGTAGCACTATTGTGGCTTATGAACCTGTTTTCCTGTACAATAACATTACGCTTTTATGTGATAGTTAATGTGGCATGTGTTGTCCATGGATGTAAATAAAGGTAATCACATATTTCACATGCAGAATACAATCTTCCCACTTTTAAAGGGCGGAAAACAATCTTATTGAGGTGAAATAATTTAGCCCAGTTGCCTGAATAAAATATTGCATTGTATGTTTTTGCAAACAAAGGATATGTTACCTTTGTATGTTTGGTATGTATCATATCAACATTCAAAAGTGACATAGTTCAGATTGCATGTATTTGAGTTGAGTCTCTCATCAGGAGGAAGAGAGGATGGTGGATAGTGAAAAGCTGGTATTTTTTAATGAGAGCGTGTAAAATTTCCAGCTGTATTTGTAGCAACAAAAGTGAGAGTTCGGGACATTTCCAGCCATATTTGTGGTGACTAAAGCTGGCATTTTTTTTAGGTTTGGGACAATTGCAGCTGTGTTTGCAGCAACAGAGGCGAGTATTTTTTACAGAGAGTTCAGCACATTTCTAGCTGTGTCTGAAGTGACAAAAGCAGGTATTTTTTTAAAGAGTTTGGGACATTTCCAAGCATGTTTGTAACAAACAAAGCAAGTATTTTTAATGAGAGGTTGGTACATTTCAGGCTGTGCTCGTAGTGACAAAAGTGGTTATTTTTTAACAAGAGGTTAGGAGGAGACCTGCTGAAATTTCCAGCTGTGTTTGTATGGACAAAAGTGGGTATTTTTTAATGGGAGTTCAGGACATTTCCAGTCATGTATGTAGCAACAAAAGCAGGTATTTATTACAGAGAGTTCGGGACATTTCCAGCCATGTTTGTTGCGATCAAAGCTAATGTTTTTTAACTAGAGTTAGGGACATTTTAGGCTGTTTTTGTAGAGACAAAAGCGGGTATTTTTTAATGAGACCTTGTGAAATTTCCACCTGTATTTGAATTTACTAAATCAGGCCTTTTTTTTTTAATGAGAGGTTGGGACATTTCCAGCCGTGTTTTTATTGACAAAAGCGGGTATTTTGTAACAAGAGGTGAGGACATTTCCAGCTGTGTTTGTAGCAAGAAAAGGGAACTGCCCATTGGTTCGACAGCCCATTGGTTCAACATCCCATTGTTCCGACCATATTAAACTCATTGTTCCGAAGTCCGTTCTGAAATCATCATGATGCCCTGTGGTTAAGGTCTGGTTAGGTTTAGGCACAAAAATCACTTGGTTAGGGTCAGGAAAAGATCATGGCGT
>NC_065519.1:16478201-16530280 GCF_006386435.1 Epinephelus moara
GCGATCAATATTGATCGCCTTCAATATGATGTGATGGTCACGTAGCCTGTCCATAATGATTAAATGTCACGCTGCTAGCTTGCTAACGTCAGCACACGTAACGTATGCTAATGTTATATTACACAGTGTTTAATGATACAGTCTATTATCTCCCGATTACTCTAATCTTTCCTGGTTATCGCTCAAACAAATGATTAATCTCTATATTAATATTGGTACTCATTTAAGATACCTTCATCAGTTACCAGAGGCCACCGTCTAACATCATCAATCCAGCTATTCATGATCCGGTCATATGGTTCACACTGACAGCATAATGAATTGATGACTGACACATGTCACCGCAGCAATGGCGCCGCCGCAAGATGGCGGCATACACAAATCGCTCGCCGAATTCGTCTATATATGAAACGTACAAATGTAACATGTCCATGGTTTGCAGAAAGATACAATGCCAGTATTTATTCTGCCGATTGGGTTGAATAATTGCAAATATTCTGGTAGCCCTTTCAGTTTCAAAAATCTATCAATTTAATGTTGCCTTTCTCATGAGCAAACATTACATACCATGCAAAACTTTGCTTACAACATGTTTGGTAAAACTGGCATAAAAGTAGTACACCAGATTCAAGTTATTCTGAGAAACATCCAACTTCAAAATCAGACTCCTTCTGTTCACTACCACCTGCTGCAGCTCCTCTTCTTCACTTTACAGTTTTGAGCAAAGAATCTGGAGCTATATTCCCAAAATTTCAGAGAGCTACAAAACTTAAATATCAGATAATAAAGACGTCATCTAAATTCTTTGAGTGCTATGGGTGTTTTACAAAGGGGAAATTCAAAATTTGACACTATTGAATGATGCCACATGTCCTCACTAGCATAAAAGAAAAAAAAAAAGATAAAATTATTAGATATTGCTGCAAAAACTTTCCTGAGTCACTCATATGCTAGAACTATATTCAAGGACTTTTTAGACTTTTTTTTATTGCCATCATGTTTGTTACTGCCATTATTGTGCAATTTACCCAAACATAGTGCCGCATTGTGCAGCATCTGCCATTTGAAAACTCCAGTACCCTACAAGCACGGTAGATTAGCCTCCAAAATACCTTGAAAGCAGTGTGATGTTACACACTAAATTATCCTCTAATACTGCAAGGGTCAGGGGATACATTACCAGTGCTTTAGTTAGAGTGTCAAACAGATTAGGCGTTTGTGCTCTGATGTCTTTGAAGGAAAGAAAGAAAGAAAATGTGACTCCGAGATCGATATTTTGAAGGACAACAGGCAATGAGTGTGAAGTGAAGTGACAAACACACACATGTTCGTAAATCTCTCCTGAAGTGAAGGTCAGAAAGGGGTAAGCTGTGTGTTAAGAAATAATTTTAACCCCAGTAAAGGCTATGAGTAAAGAGGGGGACGCTCTGGAGAGGCTAATGCTGAGTTTCATGCTTTCATAAGATGCCGAAATTCCAGTTTGAGGCCATTTCACATCTAGCTGCTGAAGAAAGGATTTGTTCTAGGATGCAGAAAGTGACAAGTTAGGGCAACTCATGGGCCTGTATTTTATTGTACATACAATTTGTGTCTATCTGTGTGCATAGCAACACAGGCCATGCCAGTCATCCTCTATGAAATCTGTTCTCATCCTCATTTGTCCTCCTGCAAGAGGTGCGTACACACCTCTCGTCCAGTTCCGCACCAGCTGCTTTAGACAGCCATTGTACACGGGGTAGCGAGTCTACACAAGGACCCAGAAGCTTCATTACACTCCTGCTCCCAGTCTCATCACAGTACAAGCAGCCAGAAAGCAGCCACCGTGTTGTTCGGAGCTGCAGTGCTTGCCAACTGTCCCCATGTCCTGGGCAAGGCTGAAGTGGGCGCGGTCTGCCGAGAGATGCTTAACTGCCTCAGCAGGAACATCAGGAGCGCAATACTGCTAGCTGTCCCCGCGCATATGGCCCTGTTTTTCATTTTTGGGTGTACACAGTGGAGAGGAGAGGAGAGAGAAGGAGGTAGAGCCCGAGGAATGGATGAGGAGGAAGCGACAGGAAGACAGAGACAAGACAGAGGGATAGGTTGAAAGAGACGGATGGATAGGAAAAGAAAGACTGAGAGAAGAGAGAGACAGAGATGGAAAACCAGAACGGCAAGAAATGAGTAATTGAGGGAGACAGAGAGAAAAGGGTTGAGAGGGTGTGAAATGCGAGAAGAGAGTTTAATTTGTTTTTCGGCAGTGTCGTGCCGTCACAGAAATGTGTTTACCAGCCCCTACTTTGCCATTAGTGACACTCGGGCGCTCCTGTAGAAGAAACCAAATAGGTTCATAACTGCCTCATGTATCCTCCAAATGTCCCTATAGCTCTCAGTCTGTTGGACTGTGTCCGTCCGTATGTCTCCTCTCCTCACTTCATCCATCCCCCTCTCTGTCTGTCTCCCTTTCTTTTTTTGTTTTTCCCCCCTCACTCTTGCCTGTTCTCTCCTTGCGCTCAAGTCTTTCTCCAAGTTTGAACCGCTGCCTGTTGTCGTGATAGAAGACTGACCCAGAAGTGCCACGGTGCAATGAGGGGTGGACGGGTGGAGAGCATGCAAATGAGAGAGAGAGAGAGGGACCGATACAGACACTGTGTCCCATTTTAGGGGCCACCTCCTTTGACAGATGTGGCCTACCAAGTTGAAGCCTCCCGAATTGAGTTGGTCGACAAAGGATTTGTCATAGTATTATAAGTTTTTACCCCTTGCCTCTCAGAAACAAAACTAGTCCATGTCAGGAAGTACTCGAAAGGCCATCTCAGAGGCGACAAGACTCATGGGCAACTTTACAAAGAATGGATTGCGACTGCTGATAGCACCATAAATTGCCATTACTTACAATTGCTGTCCGCCCCGTCTCAAAGTCTGATTCACAAAGGATATCACACTAATGATATTACAGTGCAAATATGCCCATAAAGTTTTGCAGCTGAGTGCAATATGCCCTTTTTGGATCTGTTTGCAGTTATCCATATGGCAAAATATAAATGCTGCCCAAAAACACCGTAGGCAGAACAATGTCAGAGAGAAACCAAAAACTGAAATTTTCAGACTGCGAGCTACAGGTCCTGACGGAGGAGGTGCAGAGGCATGCCTGGCATGATGATGCCATTGCCTGGCTATGATCTCTGCTGCCATGATCACTGGAAATTATAATTAATAATAATAATAATAATAATAATGTATTTTATTTATAGGTGCCTTTCAAAGCACTCAAGGACACCTTACAAGACAATGTATCTATACATCATAAAATCAAACAACTACGTAACATACAATAAAAATTAATAAAATGACTAGACAGAAATCGTAATTATAAATATTAGGTATAAAATCATGATCATAAAGTCATCAACAGTTTAGGTCACCATATGTGTGTCTCCGTTAAATCAGACCGAATATGCCAGCTTGAAAAGGTGTGTTTTCAGACGCCTCAGTTACCACCAAATCTCTGAAGATGCTAATAATTAAACTGTAATTGCGTGTGGCTATTAGCACTGTTTTTTGTGAATTGGACTGTTTTTGCAATGAGGCTTATTTGTATAGAAAAGGGCCAATTTTGCGCCAGTGCACACATATTACCTTGCTTAAATATGTGTAAATAGCCCACCCAGATGCTATTAGCTCGGCAACACATTTAAAGCCTTTGCACACCAAGTCTGCATTTTATGTGTGCGTTCTTTAAGTCCATCATCCAGTAAAACTCATGATGCACAGGAACCTCACACATTGAGTCTGATACATTTAATTGTTTTATTTGTTGTGAAAATTTGCAATATGAGACAAAATGTAAAGACACTTTCGCTCCCTTGCTTCTCTCCACTGGAGGTACCTCCCTAGATTGTCCCTGCTCTCCCTTCAGGTAGCCGCGTCTTGCATTTGGCAAAGCGGCTACCTGAAGAGGCTCAGCTGTCTTCCCTTTCTGTCTGCTCACTATCACTCTCTCTCTATCTGTGTGTGTTCTTCATCCTCTATTTCACCTCCTTTTCATCATCATCAGCCACCTGAATATTACTATTGAACCTGTTGAAGAGTAGTCTATCTGAGTTATGAAGTGAGACTGTGCACTCCCAACAACTCTAGCCTTTTTATGGATGCAAACCTGTTCCGAAAACTTCAGTCAGAGTCAGTGTGTAAACATGAATAATGATCATATTTTAAACGTGTGATGACAAATATGGACTTGCTGTACAAAGGTCCATTTCAACCTTTGTGGGTGCTTTGAGAATTAAGCTGTTGCCTTTGATATAATTTGTGGAAGTTTAGCAGCTTCTAAAGCCACACAAATCTTTTTGTAAATTTGCTGCTCAGAGTTCATGCTAGCAGTTTTGAGAGGCTGTATTAAATGCTAACATCAGCGTGCTGATACGCTCACAATGACAATGTTGACATGGTGATGTTTAAATGTTTAGCAAGTGTAATCTCTGCCATGTTTACCATCTTAGTTTAGCATGCTAACATTTGCTAATTACCACTGAAGTACAGCTGAAGCTGATGGGAATGTCATCAGTTTCGCAGTCAAATCAAAGTCAGAGGGGAACATTAATGCATGCACCAAATTCCAATGCAATCCTTCCAGTAGTTGTTGCGATATCTTGTAAAAACTGCACTCGTAAAAGTCATGGGATCACCAAAGTTATCAGGATTGATCCTCTGGGGGCCATACATGTCTGACAGTGGATTTCATGGCAGTCCATCCTGTAGTTATTGAGATATTTCAGTCTGGACTAAAGTGGTGGACCCACTGACCGACAGACCAACATATTGACATACTGCTGACTCTACAGCCACGCCGTCAATACATGATGCACCAGTGCACCAAGATAATGGTATAGTATACAGTATTTATTCTTTGCCCCCATTACATTAGTCATTTAGTTGCTTTTCAGTGGTGCAGAACATTTCATATATTTACTGGTGACATATGACCACCTGAATTTAACTCCATTTGGAAGAGCCCCATGAACGGGATGAACATGCTGACCAGTTATTCAGTCTTTAAATGTACACTTCGCAAAAGGCAACTTCTTAAATGGGACACAGGTACAGAGTGACACAGAGAAAGAGTAAGCAAGACAGAGAGCCAGTATTGACTGTATTGCAGCAAGTGATTAAATGGTCACTTCTTTTTCTCACCTTACTGAACATCTCTCTTGAGTCCCAGGCCTGTCCTTGTAACAAATCAAACCACAGGAGCTGGTGGTGAAAAATAACGTTTTAGCCCGTACATATATATATTAGTTTTATCACTGTTCGCACAGCACCTTTTATGTCTTATTTTGTCTTTAAATACTGAGGCATTGCAGCTCTGTCTATCCTCTGACACTGCCAGTCACCTTGATCCAGTACTACCTCTGACTTCATAGCACTTTTGTCTTTCAACCTGGCTGCTTTTATCTCCTTTGCCTGCATAATAGCCTGTGTATCCATCTTGCTGCCACCAGACCCTGTACTATGCCCTTTAACAGCCTGCAAGGGCCGCTCTGTGTCTCTGCCAGCCTGTCGGTGACCTCTCTCTTACTTAAACCTGCTCTTGCATATTGCTTTTACTACAGGAAGCCCCTCCATCATCACTTCCTTAATGCCAGAATCAACATTACAGTCAATCTAAAAAAAGAAACACTGTACACCAAATATCTTCAATATATTGGTGATAATTTCTTTTTGAAAAAAATTGTTTTCCTGCTTGTTTGTATGTTTTTTGGGATAACAGTCTGCTCCGCAGTAAACCATCCTGTCAAAATCAGCCTGAAGGTGAAGGGTGTGACTACACTGACTCTCGCTGTGGCTGCTGCTAAACTCTTTAAAGGTGTTAACTTCCTCTCATATTATGGTGTCAGACCTGTCACAGAGCGCCGCTCATAGAGCGAGATGGAAAATACCCTTTGTTAATATTTTAACAGCTCAAACAGTTGGAGATCAGGCAGAGTGACAGGTACATGTAAGGCAGATTGAATCCACGGGTCAATACATGGAGGAGAGTCGGACCAAAGTGTGCTAGTCCGAGGTCTTTTTTGAGTCAACATTCAGCATCGGCGTGTTGACTTATAGATGTTGACCTAAGGGACAGAAAATAATAGAAGAAGACAGGAAAAGACGAAGAGAGTGTGAAATATGGTGGGAAAACATCAAATGGAAAAAAAAATCTGTTCTGTGGGTGTGTGTGTCGCCATCTGCACAAAAGTCCACGAAGTTGTGTGTTTGAGAGTGCACTCAGGTGTGCATGTTTGTGTGTGTGTGTGTGTGTGTGTGTGTGTGTGTGTGTGTGTCTTGGGAGCAGCTTGTGAATGGGAGGATTTAGGAGGGAAAAGTTGGAGCAGAAAGCTGCTGGAGGTAATCTTGTGGCCTACAGCTGATAACAGCTTTCCACCTGGAGCCTCTTAACAAACGCCTGGACCACCATCAATCAACCAAATGTCCTTCAGAGAGTGTTAGAGAGGGAGGGAGAGAGAGAAGAAAGTAATGACGTAATGCAATGTTGGGACCGTGTAACTACTGTATGTGTACCTACAACATTTTCACATGCTGGCGCTACATCATTTCATATGTAAAGGGACACACCAAAGATTTAACATGACAAATTATCAGTCACAGGAAGTACCACACAGCCTGTGAAAATAGCTGTATAAGGTCTTCTGTGGCCCTTGAGGGAGTTTTATCAAGTCTAAGAAAATTACTTAAGTGACTTCCCCTGGGTGTCTCAGCTTGGGCTTGAAAATTACAAATTTTTGACACAAAAGCCTGTGTCACAAATTGGCTGTGTGGAGGAAAAAATTAAGGGTTATCTTGGCCTGTGCTGCTCTGATTTGACCATTATTTTTTAAATCTGCTGCTAATAAAGTCATGACTATGCTTCCAGTGAAGTGCTTGCTTGAGCATTAAACTTGTCTGATGTCGGGATCTGGGGGCATTTTTATGCAGACATTATACTCTGTTTAATGTCCTAAATAATGTATGTGCTGTGTGGCCATTGACTCATCCTGATTCCCACCGCTCATTATTGAAGAGAACAACACATTCTCACTCTGACCTCGTCACATATCGAAGTTTAGTCATGGATTTTCCACGTCGAGATACGACGTGCAAGATACCCTGGGTACGTTGGTTGTTGACGTGCTTGGATGCTGTGTCAACTTTTGCCTGTTACATGCATTGTCTTCTTTAAAAAAAAATGCACTGCGTCGGTACCATGAATTTACTTTTTTTTTTTCTCCAGCAACAAACGCAAGTGGTTGGGTGTAGCCAAGACACACACATGGTTGGGTTTAGGAAAAAAGAACTTGGTTTGGCTTTAAATTCGAACGGGAAGCGATTGCCAGTCTCCTGGGTGAAAATCAGTGGTTGTTCAACCCATGTACCACTCCTCCTCCTCACTCTAGTTGGACTTTTCACTGCCTTTACTTTCATTGTTGTCCTGCTGCGTTTCCCCCTGATGTCGCCAGGCGCCACGAAACCGTAATAGTGACCTGTGGCGTATAATGCAGATGCAAAGGACGGCTTTTTTCTGAACAAGCACAGGTTTTCGACTTCGGAGTGAGACCGGATTGAAGTTATTCAATCTCTATTTAATATATATGGCATATGACAGTTTTCGGAATGTACTGAACATTTAATACAAGAAGGCCCATGTAGGAGATCGTGTCACAAATGTCTTTTACCACCCTGAAAAGAATTTAACTTGTAATAAATGCTTTAATGTATTTTCTTGCTTTTACAGTGGACTTAAAGGTTTAGGGCTCAGGTCCAAAACTGCTGCACTGGTTCGGGCTCAGCTTGGTCAGAAACTATGTGGGTTATGTCGGGATGTGCCCAATTAGTCGGCTAGTCAATTAAATGCTGCTACATGGCACCAGAAATACTACACGGTTAAACTTATCACCGAGATACCCAGAGGAAAAAGGGAAGCGTTTGGATCGGTGGTGACACACACACGTGCTCTCAGACTCAATGGATGGAATGGCGTGGGCATTCCCGTGACCACCACAAGCCTGACCACAGCTGTCGGCAGACATTCAGTGTGGAAAGTATGTCCAAGCCACACACACTTGCACTGGCTGGATGTCTTCTCACTAGGCTGAATGAGAGAGTGCTTTTGGGTGCATGGGAGATCCTGAGAGGCCTTGACGTGTGTGTGTGTGTGTGTGCGTGTGTGGTGTGTTTCAATTTGCATTTGATTAATGATTTGGCTCGAAATGGCTCTTCCATTCTCTACACTATTTTTTTGGATAGTGTTAAACCTTGCAGATTAAATTGTGCTCAATTTTGACTATTTTCTGTCGAGTGTTTACTTGTGTTTAAAATAGTTGACCAGTCTAAGTGTTAATTTCGGTTTAAACATCAGGGACATGAGTCGTTAGGAATATCTCTAGTTCAAGTAGAGTCGGGCCTGATGTTTTGGCCCCATCATAGCTCTATACTGGGTGTGGTTACTGGTGAAACAAATGTCCAACTAGACATGACAATGAAACACTGCTTTACAGACTTGTATGAAGTTACTCTTTAAGTCAGTGTGACACTAAATTGCTGCAGATGTCCTTTATCTGTGCCTGGTTAAATGTAGCAGTGGAATTGCATGCAAAAAAATCTTAAGCTTTACCCCCAGAGTTGATTTGGATGCACGCAGTGGCACTTCAAATGGCCTAACTTTGTGTGTGTGAGTTTGCGTATGTGTGCACATCTGTCTGTCTGCCTGGCCCTGGCCTAATGGGCTTCAGCCCTTGCATTGCTGACAGAAAATCAATGACCCACTCGGTAGGCCCAATACTGCTACCGCTGTGCATCGTGAGAGAGGAGGAGTGAGAGAGTGAGGGATAAAGGCTGGTGGACGGTTGACCAACTGTAAACACTATGGATTCATGTCCGTGGCTTATGACAGAGTTGTCACACATCTCCTTTCACTGAATCTTGATTTCCATTGTGAGCTCTAATCTTCTCATGCACCCACACAACCCTGCGGACTCAGACAACACACAGATTAGTACACCGGATGCACAATGCCATTTGTTTTTCTGAAAAGCATTAGACCGCAGACTTCCAGCACAATGTCCCACAATGGGGTCAGGTTAACCAGATTAAGCACAACTTTAGAGAGTCATTAGAGGAGGACGTCGGAGAACAGAACGGACCAACAAAACGAGGGAAATGGAAAGAGGAGATCAACAGAATTAAACAGCGCGAGTGCAGATTGTGCACAGTCTCGTGGTGCATTCTGGCAGTCAAATGTGGTTCTTTCTGAATGTGAGGCAAGGAATGTGGGAGCTGTGTGAAAATCTGCAGTGAAGGTGTGAGGACTCAAAGTTAAATTTGAATTTTAAGATAAGAAAAAATGAAACTTTAATGATCCCTGTGGGGGAATTAGTTTGGTGCGGCAGCAAAAGTAATATGATTCAACAGCAAAAATGGCTCTATAGAACATATTAAATAAGCAATGATATAGCTGAGGAAATAGGAAATGAAAAGGCAATGAAAAAATATCAAAAGCCAAGTATAGAACATAAATCCACTGAGCTTCTGTTATTGCATTTGCTTATATTTTCATTCAGACATCTGGGGAATTTCATCTAAAACAGATTAGGACACCAGAAATATGTACTATATAAAACATATATAATAAAATGTTATGACTGAGGTTCAGAGTTAATTCTTGACCTTGACAACAGCACTTGACAGTACAGCCTCACCACAATGTCCATTTAGTAGCTGCTCTGGAGCTTTTAGTCATGTCAGATGACCCTCATCAGCAGATGCAGAAAAAAATTACAATTCCACGACAACAGAGCGAACTCTATATCCTAATGAAGCTCATGTGATAGGATCGAAAGCCCCCAAAACCTTAAGATGTGGTTGAAAGCTAGTAAGAGGAACTCGATTTAAGATTTATTTTTGTATGTGATGTACTTTAAAACGACATCATCACAGGTTCAAGAGAAGGCCCTAAAACAATATGTGCTTATTTCCAAGTCGCTAAGACCTTTAAGGCACAGAACTCACGGCCTTTGTCAAAAGTAGGGGCGTTGTACACAGAAGTCACTGTTCAGTTAATATCATGGTTTATGAGTACTGGTCCAGTGTGAGTTCAGTACAGCGGAAAGAAAACCCCAAATGCATAAGGACACATTTCTTCTCATTTATTGTGAACAGACAGTCGTGCAAGTGTCAGAGGCTGACAAAATCCCCTTGCTGGGGACTGAGGTAGCATTTTGCCCACTGGCAACTTTGCTCAGCTACTTTCATTGTGAAAATAAAGAACATTTCTGTATTGCATTGTACAAACACTGGACAAACACTTCCCCAAAAGGCAACTGGACACAACAGACTATAAAACTGAAAACTATGTCCTTTGCTATTAAAGTGAAAATACAGAATAAAATATAAAATGTGTGCATTAGGTGGAGTGTTACAATTTGTTCCACCTTGACTAAATACCAATGGAAAATCCAAGTGCTTCAGTATTGTTTTCTGCTGTTCTGCTTTTTTGTCTAAAGGCTACATGGAAGCAGCAGGGATAAGGAGTTGGACTTCAGTTTGTAATTACCCTGTCCTGGTGATTGGCACATCTGGGTGATGGCATTGAACGTTTCCATTCAGATCCCCTGCAACGCTGGAGCAACTGTCCTCATCTTATATACAACTGTCTCTCCATTGCTACTGCCGTTGACTTGGAACCTTCAGGTAAGTCTTCCAGCTCCAGCTCGTTAGCGCTCATTATAGTGTGACTTGCATGCCAATGCATTTGTTTTGCTAACCTCAGCACATGATGCTGGTTTCAAGATACATCTTTAGGATGCACTGAGATGTATCATCAGTGATGTTCCTGGGAATTACAGGGGGGGTTGGGTCTTTCAACATCAGACCCCCTCACCCAGGTGACCCATCTGGGATTGATCAAGCAGCAGCAATCTGCGGGCTTATCCTCTAATGGCATACAGCTGAAAGTTTCTGGATGGAACTTATGCTTGTGAACTCTGGTTCTGTGTTGCGTGCAGCAGACTACATACTGTGTGTCTGGTTGTGTGTCCAGACTGTGACCTCTGGACTAAGGCTTTCGTACGAAAACACCAACCATCACAACCTGAGTCGAGAGCTAAGAATAAATAGTGACACTGTTGTAGAGCCACAAAACGATTTCAGGGTGGTTGGATGGGTCAACAAAATATAGGTCTTTGACACAGGGGACCATTGTTTGCTTCCTGTTTCCTCCTGACAGTCAGCGTTTGTCTTTTTTAACCATGAAAGGAATAGTTGGAGATTTGTGGTATCAATCTTGTGTAGCTCGTTGCAAAAACAAGAAAAGAGAAGATATTTCCCGTTTACTTTTGCAGTTGTGATTTATTACGGCTTTGGATGGCACGGACCGATGATGTCCATCTAATCAGAAAAGTTAATCAATGCCAGCAGGATCAGGATAAACAGAACAGAATTGAGAACGATGAAATGAAACAGACTGCGGCGGAAAGAGGCCACAGAACAAAAGAGAGGGCCCAGAACAGGATGGTATGGTATAAATAGAAATGTAAACACAACACGACTCAAGAACCCAGAACCCAGCAGGGCAGGGCAGAGGCGAATTGAATCGGGCAGCGTGCAGGAGGTCAGCTGACTCCCTCTGCGAGCCTCGCTGTGTGGATTTCCCTGCGAAATGCTGGATCACATGGTAATCTCAGTTTAATACACAAATCCCCAACCCCAATCCAATCAAACCTAATACCCCCGCTGGGCCAGGCATGGCAGAACCCACCAACTCTCCATCCCTCCCATCATCTCATCGAACACTGACATCGCTCCATGTGAGAATATCCCTGTCAACAGCTGTAAGTGTATGAAAGGATTTAGGTGTTTAGAACGAGAGATTGTTCGGAAGAAATGACTGTGAACATTCAACACGACAAAACTCAGATCAAAAGATAAATGTAGAGCCTGAATTTAGTGGTTTATTTTCAGTCAGTCAAATGTACACACACAGTCTTAATAAGAGAAATCATGTCGTGTTTAAAAATGACACACCAAAAGGGAGAGAAATACAGAGAGAGAGCCAGTGTGTGTGTGTGTGTGTGTGTGTGTGTGTGTGTGTGTACGTGTAATGCCCAGCCGGCGGTGTTTAATGCTGTCCCAGAGGGTTTTAATCCAGATTATCAGGAGTATAAAGTCACTGAGTCTCCCTCTCAACTCGGCCTAGCCTACCGCTTACTGCACACACACACACACACGCACACACACACACACACATACACACACACACACACACACACACACACACACACACACACAAAGGGAGTCCCTGTGTTGGATTACCCTCTAGGGGGTGCTGTGTATCCAGACAGGAAGCGTCGTCCGGCTGGTGTGTTGGTGTGTTTTCAATTCTGACACAGTCGCCTCACGGATGCAGCTCACCCTGCTGCGTAAAGACCTCAGCTCAACTGCACTCAGCTTGACCTATTTCAACATATTCACAATGTTATTGTTGCCTCATTTGACATTTATATGATGCCTTCACCCACAAGAGATCATCCGTTGTTTTACACAGTATGAACATTTGATCCTGTGATGCAGCAATCAGGGCAGACATCTATATCTGTACTGCTCCTGACTCCATCGACAGCCATTTTTTTAGACAAACCCACACAGCTGGGTTTCCATCCACCTTTGAGACAGCTGCTCCATCATTTACATACGGCGGTGTGATCTGCATATCGCCCAGTTGGTCTGGATTAATTTCAGCGTGTTTAATCTGATGGTGAGATTGATGCTTGCGGCAGGGAAGGCTGGTCTGTGTACGTTTCCTCATATTCGCTCGCTCACTCACACTCCTCTCTGACAGGCAGTCTGATTGGATCACAACCAGTCATTTTCCACTCAAATAGACAGCAAATGAAATGTCTCTGCTACATGCAGCGTTGCTGCCTGGTCAGAATCCAGGAGGAGCTACGGCCTGTCCCCTGTTTTCCTCTATATATACCCACACAACCTTTTTTTATTTCTCCCAGTCTGTTCCTCATCTTGTCTTTAGCTCTAATCTTGCTTTCTTCCCCCTAATCGCACTACCTCTTGCTTTATCTTCCCTCTTTTGCATTCTCCCTGCATGCATGTTTCCTGGTGCTCTGTAAATTAGGCTGAAAATGGAAGATTAACCTCTGGAGACGCAGAGCTTCCTTAATGCGCTCTGTTCCTCTCGCTCCTGTTCTCTTTTCAGCAAACCACTGCATTACAATATTATTTAATGTGAGCATCTAATTGGAATCAGCTGGAAAGCAAAGAAACTGGGTGGCCAAACCTTTTTACTAGGCTGTGAGATTCAAACATGGAGGATCATGCTCATTAAAAGACTGTGGCGCGGAAGTTGTTTTGTGTGTAACTGTGTGAGAGATCCTTGTGCTTCCAGTGGAGGAGGGAGGTAAAGTACGATGCTGCACCTGACTTAGCTAATTTTGTACATTTTTGAATTTTGGCCTCTCTGAACACTTGCTACAACATCTGTGTACAGTATTTATTGGTTGCCTTTTTTGGACCTCTAAGAAACACGATTCCACCCACCTCGGTGATAGCGTTGAAGGCTTAAACAAAGCTGTGTCAGCTAACTTCCTCTATGGTTTACTGGCATACAAGCTTCACCGTGGTTTCCACTGACACCAGGATGAGTAAATACACCGTGTCCATGTTTGCGGGTCCTTTAAACAATTTCAAAGGAAGTGTTTTTAGCAGCTGTGGGCGGACTCCTCTGGTCCTTTTCAGTGTGAATGTTGCGATGCTTAAATCACAGCGTAAAGCCTTCCTTTGTTGCTGTATTTTTTTTCTTCTACTGTACTGAAAGACAGGACGGTGATTCACAAACGTGTAGAGGAAACTTGTAACTACAGTATTGCTGAGCAGTATTTCACACAGCTGAATTAAAATAATTGTCAGCAGATTTTGTGGTTGCAGAGCTATCCGTGCCTTTGGTCTTTTATGCAGTCCTAGTGTGGCTCTATGGATTGCAATGCTGGTCTGTTGGTCAGTCCACTACTGTGGTCCACACTGAAATATCTTAACAATGGGATGGATTGCAATTAAATTATGCCAAAGGATAAATTCTTCTGATCTTTGTGCCCTCATGAGGATTGTGATGAAATTAGTCCAGGCATTCACGTTCTTCACAGGATGAAGAATACATGGTGATCCCGTAAAGGGATGATACTTGTTGGTGAAGATTCTCAGTCATCCAGGTCATGGTAATCGTAAGTGCTAATATCATAGGCAAGAAACGCAAGCAAGTCCAGTTGCCTACGATATTAGCACTTACGAAAGGGATGGATATTTTGAAGTGGGGCTGTTTGAGATACTTATTCGTAG
This sequence comes from Epinephelus moara, assembly GCF_006386435.1. Lineage (NCBI taxonomy): Eukaryota > Metazoa > Chordata > Actinopteri > Perciformes > Serranidae > Epinephelus > Epinephelus moara. Next base: position 16,492,563 of record NC_065519.1, read on the forward strand.
CCAGTGTATTACCTACAGTAGATGGTAGTCAGCACGCCCCCAGTTTTGAGAAGCAGGCAGGAGTAGCCTAACACCACAGAAGCTGAGTAATGTACCACTGTGGATGGGGGAGGCAGCAAAATGTATTTTAGCCACCTAAAAAAAAATCAATAGCAGTTCAAGTGTACACTATAAGAATATTTTAACTGCTTCACCTTACCGTCAGAAAGCCCTTTCTGATGGGAAAGCAGTTCTTGGCCTAAGTTCCCTGTCTATGCTCTTGTCCAAGCCACCAGACTCCATTTACAAAACATTTTATCTTGCTGAACACGGGCACTGCTGGTCTACTGCTGCCTCGATCACTTTGGTGAATCAGAACTTACCCTTTAATACAACAAAGTCACATAACAACACAAACTAACTGATAGAGGCAGCGGTAGACCAGCAATTCCCATGTTCAGTGCCAAAAAAATACTGTTTTTCTCAATAGATATATAAAACAACTTCAGCTCCATGTTGGAAATTGCTGTCTCACGGCAGGTACACTTAAACTGTTACTGAATTTTTAAGGTGGGACTTATTTTAGGTGGCTCAAATACATTTTGTTGCTGCCTCCGTCCACAGCAGTACATTGCTCAGCATCTGTGGTAATAGGCTACCCCTGCCTGCTTCTCCAAACTGGGGGCCAGCCAACAACATCTACTGTGTTTAATACATTTACTATGGATAAGTTACTCATGCAACCCCACTTCAAAAGATCCAAGCTGAACCTTTAAGTCGTTATTTAGTGCCATCATCAAGTAAAGCATTTAGTTTGTCCAATTCTTTGTTTTATGACTTAATATCTGCAAAACTAATGACATTACTATCAAGCAGAACAGCAGTAGCTCAGTTTGTAAGGACTTTGCTTGGGAACTGGGGGGTCGCAAGTTCAAGTACCCTGTACGGATAAAGTATGAAGTGGGGACTGGCAGCTGGAGAAGTGCCAGTTGGGCGGCTGTGGCTCAGAGGTAGCGTGGGTCGTCCACTAATCGGAAGATCGGCGGTTATTTTCCAGTCCGCATGTCGAAGTATCCTTGGGCAAGATACTGAACCCCAGATTGCCCCCAGTGGCTGTTCCATTGGTGTTTGAGTGTGAATAAGCTGAGTAGCAGGTGGCACCTTGTACAGTAGCCTCGGTGAATGGGTGAACGTGACATGTAGTGTAAAAGCGTGGTCAGAAGCCTAGGGAGGTGCTACACAAGTGTACGCCCATTTACCAGTTCTCCTCCTGGGCATTGCCAAGGGGCCTAAGGCACTGAACCCCCAAACTGTGCCAGCAGCCATTTTATAGCTGACCCTGCTTTACCCCTTTAATTGCGTATGTGTTTTGTAAAGAGAGGGATAAATGAAAGCTGCATTTCAACTTCCAGTTTGTCTGAGAATTGTGTGGACTGACAAATAATGAATAAATTAAATTAAATTCTGAATTGAATTAAACCTCAGCTGTACTTTTTGTGTTTAGTGCTAATTAGCAACATGTTAGCATGCTAACATGCTAAACTAAGATGCTTAACATGATGCTTTAACTTCTAAATATCAGCATTTTATCATTGTTGCTATGAGTATGTTAACATGCTGACATTAGCATTTAGCTTAAAGCACTGCCTAACTAAGTATTCACTCTCAAAAAGCTGCTAGCACATCTGCAAAGTCATGTTTTGTCTCCCATTTAAGATTATTTTCATTGCCTTTTGTCTGTATCATTAGATAGCTGACAGAAAACCAATAGAGGACATCGCAATTAACATCCTAAGCATGTGGGTACAGCTGTTGTCATTAATCTCTTAACGTGAGTCCTTGGGTTTTTTGCTGAATCTGTACCGCATTCTACAATGTTTCTGTAATTCACTTATTAAAACTCAAGGTGTGCAAGTACATACATCCTGCTGGTATGTGAACACAACTGTTTTTGTTTGGGGTGTTAATAACAGTTAAATGCTTAACATAACAGGTCAGGTATTTCTCATCATCTTAAAATAAGCGCGGAAGCAAACCCTCATGTATCAACACACAAACACCTCCACACACACACTGCTCTCAGGTTATTACGGGCTGTCATTGTTTAATTCTTGCTCATTAAAGGCTCCAGACAATGACAAAGCGCCTCAGTCTCTGACAGCCTCTTTGTTAACCCTCTCCCTCTTATCTCTTTCCGCCTCCCATTCTCGCCCCTCTCTACTCCGCTTTGTGTCTATTGTATGACACTCAAGGACGATTTGACGGCGTCCCAAGCCACCACTTAAACATCCCTATTCATCTCAAACTAAAACCTGCGAGAGAGAGAGAGAAATACCAACTCGAACTGTCGAGAGAACAATTTGCAAAAGCCTTGGAATGTCAGATACCACTTGCCACTTACTGGTAATATAAAACTTGCAGTGATGGAGACAACGCTGATGGCATTGGCGGCGGTGACAGTGGTGATATAAGATGTCATAACCTTGCGTCCTTGCGCAGAGCCTTTTAGAACCATCAATCTGCTTGACCTTTATCCAGGACTCAGGCCCATCACACAGTCAGATCCTTTCTCTCAATTTATTTCACTCTCCTCAGACCTGCCCTGACAATGATTGTTACAGAGAGTTTTGGGAGTCCACATGTGTGTGTGTGTGTGTGTGTGTGAGAGAGAGAGAGAGAGAGAGAGAGAGAGAGAGAGACTGAGGAAGACGGAGAGACAGACAGAGGCTGCCCCTGAGTGCATTCACGTAAGAACCGGAGCCACCTGAGAGCAACGGAGCACAGAATAGTGAAGATGAGAGAAAATGAAGAGACAAAAGCACTTCCCTGGTGTAATTATGCTTTCATTTCATGGCCAAGTATCCACATGATGTGCCCTGCATGCAGAGACGCTCATTAGAGTTATTGCACACCAGAAATGTAACTGGCATCTGCCTGTAGAGAGCATGAGTGTATGTAAAGTGAGGGTAAAATTGCAAAAATAACTTCAGTAAAAGATGCGGTGGTTATAACTGAGTGGAGGTGTCTTTCTTGCTCTAGATGAACTGTGAAGTCTGGCAACCCTGAGCCATGAAAGAGAACGCTTTTGCTTGCATGTCATTCAGCAAACAGACGACACAATGATTTATAAACAAAAATGTGTTAAGGTGTAAACGTGCTAATAATAATGATGATTTCAGCAGTCGTGCTTTCCTTTCAAGCTCGCGATTGACTTATTTGAAAAAAGAGCCTTATGTTTTTTTGTCCTGTCAGAGGGTTTAAATCACATTTTCGGATCAGAAAAGTCTTCCCCCGCGATGCTCTTGAAAGCAGCAAACAACAAACCTCCTCAAAGCATTACCACAAATACAAACAAAGCTCAAAAAAGCTCAAAGAATTACACTAGTTCAGAGCAGAATTCCCCCTGCATCCCCTGTGCTAGTAAAGCAGCAGCATCCTGATGCCTGGATCAATGTTGCAACAAATAACTGTAATGTGTCTGACTGTGAGCGCTGTCATGCCCTACCTGATGCACTGTTGAGGAGGAATGGGATGCTAATGTAGTTAAATCTGCACACTCATTACTGCAGCAGGGACTCACTTCATTAACAGCCCCCCGCTAATGTGCCACTCTACTTTTTGTTCTTTTATGTGTGTGTGTGTGTGTTTGCCAATGTCTGTGTGTTATCTTACAGTAAGACATTAAGGCAGAGATAGAAAGATGATTCGTGTGTGAAAAGATACGTGGGTGTCTCGGTTGTACGAGTGTTTGAATGCAGCTACAGTATATAGATGACAGGATGGGAAAACAGGTACTTGTATGCCTCCACTTTTGCAGCAGTAGTAACTAAATGTACGAAAATATAAAACTCTTTGAAACTGATCAATCCACATATAAACTGTCTCAAACTTTAAGAATCTTTGTCTAACTCTTCTGCACTTCATCTACGTCTCCTTTTTTTGTGACTATTAGAAATCACTGACGGATAATGGCTCTTCCCTAGATTAATCTCATCATTTATGGAAAGAATAAGGACCAATAATGGTTTTTATCAGCTGTATCAGTCAGTGGTTCTTCCTCTCTTCTTCAAGCAACAGAATTCCCAGGGTGGGTTTTGTTCTGCTACCATCATACTGCCTGTGGTTTGGCTGGAGCTTCGTTTGGACCCCAGGTTCAGTGGTTTGTATCTTGGAGTGTCTGTAACACTTTATGTTTTCCGAGGTGAGGTTGTTGGCCCCACGCTCAACCCGCAACCTGGAGGACCAGTGCTGCTTTTTGTCTGGACTCTCCCCCATGACCTGCCCGGCTTGGTTAGACCTGCCAGGGGCCTTAAGCCCTCGCCAGTATAGCTCACAGGATCTTTGAGACACGCAAGCCCCTCCACCTTGTCAAGGTCCGGGCTGCTACCTTGACGTGTCTCATGCTTTGGCACAGGCCAAAGCACGAGACAGGGTTCAGTGGCAGTGTATGATTGCAGCCTTATGCCCCAGCCGGGATAAAGAGGACAAGTAAGTAAGTATCAGTCAGTGGCACCGCCAAGGGGTGGCCAGGGGGAGGGCACAACCATCCTGATGCAGAAGTCCTTTTTACTCAGAGATCGGGCTACAGGGCCCCTAGGAAGTCCCTTCTTTATGCCTACTTTGCTTTTTTACACACAACCAAACAATGGTGGCATCATGCTGCTCCATTGTATGACCTACGATTGAATGCTGGTATCGCGAAAGCAAAAGAGGCGTGACGGGCATGGCATGTAACACAACAGCGTCGGCCTCTATTGTGACATATAACATACATGTCAGCAGTGCTTTATAAACAATAATAATGTAATAACATGGCAATAGGAGTCATTGGCTGTCCCTGTTATATGGCAATTAATCTCATCCTCTGCTGAGAGGGTAAGGAGCTCCAGGACCACATTGTTTTCCCAATTTTAGGCTGCTGTTCTCCTTCTTTGAGTTAGCTGCTAACTGCTAGCAGCTACTTTTTAAATCGTTCACGGTGGGTCACATGTAACACTTCATCAAAATGTCACACCCGTGCCACCCATGATCCCCTCCTGACGGCTACCTACATCTTCTTTGCTAGCAGCTACTTTTTAAATCTCCCGTGGTGGGTCAAACACATAAGACGCCATCAAAACGTCATATCCATGCCACCCACGATCCCTTCCTGCCAGCTATCTACATCTTCTTCTTTGTGACTGTTCGAAACCACTGACGAATAATGGCTCTTCCCTTGATTGATCTCTGAGGACCAATAATGGTTTTGTGGGATACCTTACCAGTCCTGTAAAATTCTCCTGAAATGCCTATACAAAGAATACCCAAAGTAAACTGAAAGCTAATCTTGAATCACATGGAGTGCATGCACATACATGGTCTCTGTAGAAAGTGTGTCTTTTCTCAACAGTCAGAATCACTAAGTGCTACTGGCATTAAGTTAAAGAAGTTTGAAAACACAGAAGTAGACAGTTTTTATTTCTGCCTAAATATTTTCTTAAAAACAGATGCTGCAGTCAACTATAGCTGGAATTTATTAGCTGGAAAACACAATAACATGAAGCCTTACATGGTCCAAATTCAAAGTAGATAACAATAACACAGAATATAAATATTTGGGTCATGGTTTTCTAAGGGTTTATCCAGCATTTTAGAAAATCTAAATTAATAAGAAAGAGTGGATTTTCCCTCAGGAGAATGAAAGAACAATCTCTTTATTATCTATTTCTATTTCTATTTCTATTTCTATTGGTCTATGTTGAGGGATACCTCCTCAAAACGCATACCATCATGTTCAGAATTTCATTAGATGACCCCTTGCCATTGGCTGGATCCTTACACGAGAAAAGAGGGGCAGACCTTTCCTTTCAATGCAGGCTTGTTGTAGGCTGTGGACAGGACATAGGAGCTCCCATCAGGTCAAGTGAGGTGTCCATCAAAAGCTCAAAGTGCAGCAGCCATTTTGTTACTGAGCTATTGGCCATGTTGACATGCAAACTGGAGTTATTATGAACAAGACTTGGAGAGATAAGAACATTTGACAAGATGCAGCAGCAGTCCGTGGACATTTATGGGTGTTGTTTGGACTAAATATTTTACTGGATTTGGATCATCTTGACGTTTGTGAATGTATCAGGACCGTTTTGTTGGGATATTATCGATAGGTGAATTTTTCTAAGGCCTCAAAGGTGAGTTGTAATTGTTTGTTTGTTTGGCTTGTAGGCAGGCTGTTGGATTGTTAAGTGAATTATACTTCAACAGCATAATAGACTTCCTGAAATTCAGTTATGGCTTTTGGTTTTTAGCAGCCCCATCTGGCCACCACTATGAGAAATTCCTGGAGACACCACTGGTATCAGTGTATATAAGGAGTTTCTTTTTCCTCAGGGAGGCTTCTGAGTGGTTTTACAGCACCAGGTGGAGGTTTACTGTCAGTGACACATCCTAGGTAGCTTCTCTGCTTCACCTTCCTCCCTTAATACACTGCTGCTACTTCCAAACTTCACACAGACACACAGACAGACCACACACACACACACACACACACACACACACACACACCTCTCACCAGTGTCTGGGATTCCAGCAATTAATGGGGCGGTAAATGAGATTGTTACTGATGTGTGGTAGCGAGGTGAGCGAAGGTGTGGAGGTGATGGAGGGAGACAGGAGGAAGACAGAGGAGAGCCGGGGGGAGGCAAAAGGCGTGAAGATGTTGTGATGCAAATTAGAAACTTTTGCTTTGATTGAAATTTAGGTTAAAGTCCTGAAAATAGAGTTTTATGTAACTTTCGTATCTCTGCAAAACAGGCGTGAAGTTAAAATACTCGCAGTGCAGTGACATTAATGCTTCAAGAATGGAAAACTTCATGTTTGCATCGTCTCTGCGTCATCTGTACTAAACATTTACATACTTTTTACCTACATTTCCTCTGCAATGTATGTGCAGCAAAAAATCTTTTACAGTGGTTATATAATTCTTGCCAAAACTTATAAAGATTTTAGTCAAACTCTACCCTCAGATAAAATCATCTTTGATGTTAAAGGCATATCATAAATAATCTGGTAACTGAGTGCTGAATCCAATTTCCCTCAACTTCTGAATCTGCTTCAGGTAGTGATTTTTCCAGCATTTCCTGAAATGCCGTTTGACAAACCCCAGAGAACAGGGGTAAACTTGTTGGCTCTCCATGTAGTGATAGAGAGTGATGCTGTAATGTAAGAGCGAGAGCGTGAGTTTTTCCACTGAGGACAAATTAAGCCTAAAATCTCTTCAACTGAAAACGCAACATGTGTTATAGCTCCAATGCATTATGGTCTCATATTCTATTTTCAGTGGAGAAATCATTCCTCTGTAATGGATTTCTTATGTTGGAGAGATATAAAACAGTAAAGCTCTCGCTTTTAGACTCTGCGGGACTGACTCTTCATAAAAAACATACATTTACCAGTGATGTTTTGAATAGCTGAACATTTTTCTGCCACTGTGCCCATGCATGGGAATATCCTCCAATGATGTCATCACTGTATGCCCACAGCTACAGAAAATACTCCAATTAATGAAGTGTTTTTTCTTTAAAATGAAAACAGACTGATTTAGTTTGAGTGATCGCATCTTTTCTTTTTCTAGAGGTCTTTGCTACTATGTTCAGCCTTTGCTCCCTCCTGGTGGCACATCCTATTGTCTTTTTACACCGTCACATATTATGACCCACATCCTCTGACAGCGAGACTGATCTGAATTGCTGATTACCTCTGCTTCTCTATTTGTCTCCCTCATTGCTGATCCTCGGTGACTGCAGCAGTGGCCATGGAATACCATGCTCCAGAGGGGGGGAGACAATAAGGGAGAGTTGGCCCTGTGCAGCGACGTTCCCCCCTCAGGGGGCCTATTTTTCCTGCAGGTGGATGGTGCATCAGGAGGAAAAGCTATCCATTTATATCACTTAATCCAGAGGACACACTATTAGAGCGCTAGACAGGGGGAGGAAAACACACACGTACGTGCCTGGGCACTTGTATCCACACACACTCATGCACGTCTACACACAGACAGTAAAACACACTTACAGGCACAGACTCACATACAGCGCACGCATGCATATGCATACAAACAGTAGCTCATGAATGCATAGATCGGTCACGGACAGCACATCAGCACATTCTTGTAAGTCCTGTTAATGCATGCATGTGTGAGTGTGAATATGTGTGTGTATGGTAATGCAGTATTACGTATATTTGTCATGACATTAGTCAAGGTATAGATTTGCATAATCTGCCATGGTTTCGTCCTGCAATACACGTTTACCAACTTCTGTCATTATAGTCTGTGATTGGCTGTTTCAACTGTGAAGCGATTTTACTACGCCTCCGTGCTGCTGACAGCTGTGGCCCGAGGCATTATGTGCTGGGTTGTCCGTCTGTCCCATTCTCAAGAGCGCCTTGAGGGTATTGCTTCAAATTTGGCACAAACGTCCACTTGAATTCGAGGAGGCACTAATTAAATTTGGTGGTCAAAGATCAAGATCACTGTGACCTCACAAAACCCATTGTTGGCCACAAATCAAGAATTCATACGTTAATCAAGGCAAAATTTCATACAAATATCTGATAGGATAAAATGATGCCAATTTATATCCAAAAGGTCAAAGGTCAGCTTCACTGTGACATAATGTTGTGCAAAAACACTTTTCTGGCCATTATTCATTCTTCTAGGCTGTCTGGCTTCTTTGTAGCAACATCCATATCCCATGAATTATTACGACGTCAGTCAAGATTTTTTTCTTGAGTGTCTTACTCCTCTGTAGGCATGAAAAGAAAATTCTGAAGTTCATTTTTTTTAAACATGCATTTTTCATGGAGTTTTCACAAGTCCGCTCGGGTGGATAGCATGTGTTTAAGTTTTCAACTGGAGAAATATAATCCATTTTAAAGATTGATGTTTATCATGTGAAACTATAAAATGTATCTTTTTAATGCTGTTAAACCAGTGTGTTCATATATTTTAACATATTATAATACTGTTCAATGGGATGCTAAAGCATTCATCCTTGCTCCTCTTCAGCTGCTCCCATCTCTTTTTCTACTTCCTACTTCTCCCCCCTGTAAACCCCCCCCCTTCAACTCCATCCTTTTAATTTCTTGCTTTCTGTCAGCCATCTTGGTTTTTAAAAATTTGCGTTGCACTGACAACACCTGGCCAATGGGTGGCAGTGTATGGCATGACACATTAGGGTCCACTGTAGTGATGTAAATGCAACTCCAGCATCAAAATCCATGCATATACAAGAAAATGCCTTTTAAATAGCTGTTCACTGCAGTGATTTGATATTTACTTATAACATATTTGCTACCACACTACCATAATCATTATTATCATCATATTATTACTAAAATGTTATTGTAGCTGTTGTCATTAGTGTCTGCCCTGCATCTCTGCCTGTCTCTCTCTCTCTCTTTATGTATTGTTTTGTCATATGGATTCCTGTAAATTTATTATGTTGATCTGTGCTGTACACGTGACATCTATTGCTTGTCTGTCCGTCCTGGAAGAGGGATGCCTCGTCAGTTGATCCTCCTGAGGTTTCTACCATTTTTTTCCGTTAAAGGGATATTTTGGGGAGTTTTTCCTTATCCACTGTGAGGGTCAAAGGACGGAGGGATGTCGAATGCTGTAAAGGCCTCTGAGGCAAATTGTGATTTGTGATATTAGGGTTTATAAATAAAGTTGAGTAGTACTGTCTGCTGCCATGGCTACATGTGAGTCTGGACAGACATGGAGGTAAACTTGAATTTGATTAAAAATATTTCTCTGTCAGAATTGTATTCATAGATTTTTTGTTAACACGTGTATTAACATGCACACTGTCTCTTGTCTCTGTTAACAGCTTGCATGATGTGTCTGAAACGTGTTTGACACAGGAGCCATTTAATTTTTCTGTCATCACTATGCAGCCTCCCCCACCCCTCTTTCTTGGATGTATGGCCTGCAGTGCTGGTTGTTCTTTGTTGCCATGTCTGTCAGTAATCTGTGGAACTGCACACAACAAATGCCTTCAATCTGCTGTCTAATCACAGCTCAAACCACGAGAACAATAACATGCTGACATCATACAGCAGATTATGGTGAATCTGCTCTGCTCTCAGAGGGCTCTACCAATCTGTTCCACCACCGTTACTGTCCCACTAGTACATAGAGTAGAATAGAACAGAAAGATTTCTGTTATCTTGCAGATTTCTGTAATACCATCTGTGTTTTTTTCTTTAAGTTCAGGTTCTTAACTCTAAAACTCATCAAATAAAACCCCAGCAACTTTGAGAAACTCAAACTTCATATTTTACAAATAGCAATTATAATAAGCTGAATTTCAAGCTATGTAATTTAGGATGAAAAACAGCCATAAAACAGTCTCAGAATAATTTCACCCACTGGTTTTGTCATTATTCCCAGAAAGATGGCAGTGTTCGTTTGACGTCCCATTTACAACGGGCTCCCGCTGTGGCTGAAAATACAATCCATTTACATGGACTTATCAAACTAGAAAACGCACAAAATGAATGAGAGCCATCCATGCATAATACATTTAATATTTAAAATGACTGGAACCATATTTTATCTATATGACCACGCCTTTGGCATATAACAACCTTTCCAATCTCAGCCTCGCAGAATCCAGCTGTCACTCAAATGATATTACTGCAGCCCTCCTGCAAAAAAAATATCACGCCGGGAGAAGAATCAATTGGATATGGCACAAATGGTAATGATATAATCAATATGCATCATGTTCTGTGTTTTAGATAAGGCATTTAATCATACTAATGACTATTCTTTAAAGTGAGTAAGTGAAGCACGATGACACATTTCAAATGCTACACTTGTCCTCTCATTCCGGTTCGGCTTGTGCTGAGAATTGAATCTCTTCAACTGAACAAATTGACTGTATGCAGTGAGCGAGGCAGCACTGTGACCTTTTCCCAAACAGTTCCACAGTACAGCGGAGCTCCAGTTTGATATCTACTGTGTACAATTGAAAAAGATACCGGTTGAATAGGCAGCCCATTCCTCTGACTCTACCGCAAATAAATCTATATGTCCTCCCTCCTGCCCCTCTCATACCTTTTCTGAATCCACTTGCAGGAGACCCCGACCAATAAAACCTGCTCTTCATAAGTCTTGAGGGGAGAGGCGGGCTAAGTTTGGGGAAATTGCAGAATGGAAAAGGCAATATATGGCTTAAAGATAAGAGAGAGCAGAGGGACTAGCTGCTTAAGGCGTTGATTTACACTCTGGATACAGAAGCAGGAGTGAGGGCGGGGGAGAGGCCCTGAGCTAACTGGCTGTTGGCTGCAGACTTTCGTATATAGTTGGTAATTTCTATACTATTGTGACGTATTTGTAAGATTAAGCATGGCTGACTGACACATTCTGCCTGAAATGATTCTAACAGAAATGACAGCTCACTCAAGAGTGAGATTGTAACCGGCAGACAAGCCTTAAAGGTATCATTTTTTCATCTGTCGGCTTCTTTTATTCCGTCGCCATCTCCATCCACCTGCCCAGATAGTGGCTTCTTGTCCCCATCTGTCCTCGAAGACGGAGCAGAATTTGATGTGACATCCTACAAACATCCAGTGACGATCAAATGAACAGAAATAAGGAGAAAAATGGGGCGAGCCCAAACGCCAACAGGTTTTTCGAGGTGTCATGTTCAGTTCTTCACCCTTCAACCTGTTCCTCACCATCTCTCTTTCTGCTGTATATTGGACAGTAAATGACATGACATTACATCAGCATATTTCTACATTCTCATGATGTGAGCATTTGTGTGTGCATGTGCTCTCCGTGTGCATGCGCATGTCACAAAGTTGATTGATGGATGGATGGTGACAGGGCTGTCATGCAAGAGTTGTCACGCATTTTCTTATTTGTCTGCCTGGAAAACGATGCATGCCTCAAAGTGCTCTCTACTCACTCATACACACACACACTGGAGACTGCACACGGATCTATACTTGCAGGTCTACACACGCATCCATGCCGACACACATAAACACACAGGCACAGTTTTGTTGCTGTTGTGTCATGCTGGGTGATGTGTTAGTGCTGTGTTAGCTCCCACTGGCAGACAGGAGTTTTCCATAAGGCAGGAGACTCGGCCCCGGGCAGGAGAGAAAAGATAACAGAGCAGGGGAGGCAGGGAGGGAATAGGGACAAGTGACAGGTAGAAAGAGAAGGAAGGGAAAATGGGAGATGTATTGACTACAGAGCACCGAGCAATCAAAATGAAAAATGCTTAAGGGATTGACTGCTAATAAAAATAAACTTGAAGTGTTGGGGATCCGAGACTAAAACCCTTGAGTCATCACAGAATCCACGTTCTTGGTTGTTGCGTTCAAGCTGTATCAAGACCCATCTTTACCATGAGTCTGAGATGGGAGATGAACAATAGCCACTTAGAATGCAACAGGCATTTGGTAGCAGGGAAAGAGAAAGGAGGCAGAGACACATATACAGTAATTGCTCATGTGTTTTTTGTGTGGAATTTCATAACTACTCGCTCCTTGCACAGATATCTCCTAATCAGTGCACCTTATCTAAGATCAGTGGTGTCATTTGTGCAGCCCCATGTCGACATGATAACAGTCTGGGGCAAAATGAGTCTTGTAGCATGAGCACTACAGCAATACTGAGATTATTAGAGCTTCAGAAATGCCAAACAAAAACACTTGTATGCCACACACAGAATGCAGAACAGCATTAGAGGTACTGCTTTGATAGAGACTTGCAAGAAAGACTACAAAAAGAATGGTCAAAATCACTGCAGCAGAGGTCGAAATAACCTCACCTTTTATTCACTGATATGGGTCAAGATCAGGGTTGGGCTAGAGAAAGAAACACCAGATCAGACCTGTATACTGAATTTTATCACGAGGCTCCCAAATGGAACATAATGACACCGTGTTGTAACAGCCAACAAGCACTGACTATCACGTTGCATCATGTAATATCAGAGCTCCCTACAGTACAGTTCAGTTAGGTAAGCTTTTTTTTCCATTTCCACTGTGAAAAGTTGTGGATGGTACCAATGGGAGCATTCCGTACCGTACCCATTTTTGGTCACCCCTCTGTTGGGTTACCTAGCACACAGATCTGGTACTAAAAGGTGGAGCTGTGAACACTGTAGTCCATTGATTGGTCAATAGTGGACGGTCACTCTGCTCAGGGCTGAGTTGTGGCTGGTTTTGTTCTGAAAGTGTCAGTGTGCAGCCTCGTTCTGTGGACGATAAACGAGGTGCAGACTTCCAACTGTGTCACTGGTAATGAGGAAATACAGTGAGTGCTGGACGAAGCAGTGAGTGACAACAACCCTGCCCACATATAAGAGTACTGTTTGCAGTGGACATGCTCGAGTCTAGGTACCATGTCTGAAGGATACTTTTGGTTCCAAAGGTACCATACCAAAAGTGTTTGGTGGAAACAGGTCTATAGAAACTGTTCCACAGTGTGTTACTCCTCTTGAAGAGACGGCTAATCTTCTTGCGTAAAATGGGTGGAGTGCCCCTTAGACAAAAGGAAATTTAAACTGAACAACAGGAGAAAGAAAGAAAAAAGAAAGTAAGAGAAAGAAAGAAAGAAAGTCTTCTATCTTCACTCTAACCGTTAAGCACAGCAGCCAATCACAGCTCTGCTCGCCACAATCAAATCACTGAGAGGCAATCTGGATCAGCTCGGCTTGGTCAGGAGGCGTATATGTTAAAGCACCCTGCTCAGAGAACTGTTAGCTTTACGCTGCGTATCGCTGAAAACACATCAGCATCCCAGACACCTCATTACTGTGATCTCTCTCTCTCTTTCTCTCTTTTCTTCTTCTCCGTCTCACTCTCCCAATCGCCACCGCCGCTCGATCTTTCTCCCGCTCCCCCTCGAACACACATACACACACACCAATACTCATTACAGCCATCCTCGTTGTCCAGGAAGTGGAAACGATAGCTTTTTTTTTTCCTAGTTATTTCCGTCACCCCTCTGCTTTGCCGGCTCTTGGCCTCCTCTAAGATAATACCCATTTATCCCACAGTGTGTTTACACACGCGATTCAGGTTAAGTGACTTGCTGAGAGGAATGACAGACAGCAGCTTTCCTTTACTCAAAGAAAATTGGATTCATCAACCACTGCTTAATGGTTGCATTCAAGCTTTTGACTGCACTCCATCTAACACATTAGAAGGTGTTTGTGGTGTATTTAACCGTGTGTTTGCTCACATGTATGCCTGAATAAATGCCTAAACCTTATGATCTCAATAAGGGAGCCCGGCTTTAGAGGAATATGCTATTGGTTTTCGCTGTCAGTGCTCAACAACCATAAAGCCTGAGGCCTTTACATCCCTGTGCCATATAAAAATCACTCTCTGTGTTCTCCATCATAAACTGCAGCAATAAACAGCCCTATATGCATTATGTTAGTATGGAGCCTCTGCATGTTTCCACCTATTTGCATGAAGTGTATTTTAATGTTTTACTGGAGAACCCATGGAGCTGCTGCATATCCGAAGGTCATTTTAATAGTTTATTTTAATTTAGTGGCTTTGTAGGTTACTGTAAAAGGGATCAGCATCAAAAACACCTTTCAGTGCTCGTCTCCTTGGTTCATTTGTTAGTTTTATTCTCTTCAATTCATTTCTTTTCTTTTCCCCCTCTCTATCCTGGCACTTCTGGCCCCGTTCAGTTACATGTGATCAAAACAGAAGGTCAGGCTAAGTGCATATTAAACAGAGTCCAATATTAATCTATGAAACATAAGGTTAAAATAGACAGAAAAAGATAAATGAGATGTGAAAAAGTAGAATAAATGTATACCAGGACACAAGTGAAGCCCTGATGGGATAAAATACTGCTACAAAAGTGGTGCTGAATGCCTTTTTTGAGCTTTGAAACCTTTGCAAAAGTCCAACCATTCACCTACCAATTTCAAAGTTGCTCACCCTGGTACAGAGTCATGATGACAGCAGAATATGCACAGTGTCTTGTTACCAACTTTCAAAAAACAACATTTCAGTCAGGAACACTTAAGTCAGTTAAGTACAGAAAACTTTATTTCCATTTGCAGGATTATATTTGGTGATATGGCTCTGTTCTGGTGCCTCTCTGCCTTTCCACGCGCCTACGTGGAAAGCCTTAAGGCAGAGAGAGCACACCTCTCTGCCCTTCCATGCGCCTACATGGAAAGACAGGGAGAGCAGCAGCAAAGACCCCCCGGGGACAGAACAGAGCAGCATCAATTACAAACAGAAATGACACTGATAAGTCAGAAACAGCATGAAAAGGAGGAGCTGGGGTGGAGGCGGGTTGCAAAGCAGCTTGCAGAGGAAGCAGCAACAGTAAGCAGGCCAGAGCAGTTTAAACAGGGCACCCTGAATGAGATTCACCAATTGGTTGCATAGACAGGAATCTATCAGTTGACTCCTTTTCATCAATCTGCTGCCCCATCAGTTGATTTGGCTGTTTGAGATCAGCTGATGGAGCTGGGATGTGAGCTGAGCTTGACATCATGTCCTGCCTGAACTAACACTATGCTCAATTAAAAAATGACATGATTCTCAGAGACTAATTTGAAACCGTTCTAATCAGAAGCAATATTTTTTTGGTTAAAGTTATGTCCAGGTAATCACATATTCATACATTCAAATGTAGTGTCTACAGTATGTGCAGGCAGGAAAACCAAAAATAGCTCAAACCGGTTTAAAGCTGGATGTTAATTTTGAGTTCAGCAGTACTAGTGAACCCTTTAAAAAGTAATTAAATTCAATGTTAGTATCAGAATTATTGCCTCATGGAGCTGAAGATCATATCATGAAGGATTTGTTCATGCATACTTTAATTTGATTTTAAATTTCATACTCTGATGTATGAACAGCCCTCACTTATTGTTTTACATTTCATGCCAACTTATCAGCTTAAAGAGGAGAATATGGTCACATCATTTCCTCACAGTACATATTAGGAGGTATCTGCTGATCTTTCAAAAAGTGTTAAGTTAAGTGTCATATTTTAGACTTTTTGTGTTGAAATACTTCAGCTGTGGCTGGGACTCCACAGGTTGGGGGAGTGTTTTATAACCTGGCTCAGTAATGGCAAAGGGGAGAATCTCTCTTAAAGCAGCTAAAGGAGCAGTTTTTTTCCAACCCACTCCAAACCACACCTACTTCCACATGTCAAAGGCTGGGTGCTATGTGTCAGGGCCTGATGATTGGCTGCAAGTCTACTGCTAGACAGCACCATGGAAAGAGACTGCTGCGAGCTAGCTGGCGGCACAGGGGGATGCCAAATGCCTGGAGCTCCCCGCTCAAGTCTGGTGGACCACTGCTGGCAGATAAGTAGGGAGCTCCAGGCACTGCTTGCACAGGGGTGATGCCAAACAGAGTTCATCTGCACAAACTGCCCACACTGTAATGACAGAGCTGGTTGAAAATCGGCAAAGTTCCCCTTTAACTACCTGCATTGCTATTTTCCAAGATACTGTAGATGTCATATTTTGCAGAGACGGACCATCAACTCGAATTCAGCCAGATTAAATCGCCCCATGACTCCCTGCTGGATCAGCAAACTTTCCAAGTTTGTAATCTCCGAATGATGGGGAGTGAAGCAGAGGGACTGGCAGCCTGCCTCCGTCAAGCACAGGTGGCTATGGTTTCATCTACAGTGGCTTGGAAAAACAATAGACGTAAATATGTTGTGTGTGTTGTTTTTGTGTAGGCTGTACAGCCGTGGCAATTTGAATTCAGCCAGCTATTAGTGTAGTCTGTTAGTAAAAACTGATAAACACAGGGGAGGTGTACACAGGTAAACAAGGCACATAGATATGTAAAGGAGGTAGAGAGACATCAAAACCCAACGTCTTCCCTCTAAGGAGAAGAACGAGAGAGAGGTAGAGTTACTCAGTGTTTTTTGGGTGGTGTTCAAAGCCACTGATGAGCTCAAGCTGTGCGATTTCACAAGGCACCCAGCTATAAGACGCCTCTTTGAGCCAGCATCCAACTTCGTGCATGCAGCGGTAGTAGGCTAGCAGCCAATCTTTGGGCCTTGACGTGTGGCAGCTCGCTTTCATTATGCGGAAACGGGTTGGAAAAATGATAGACGTGACTCATCTGGAGAAAATGGATGAGCATGTGATGCTTTTTGGAGGAATAAAACGCCTTGTTAACTAAAGTAGAAGGTTAAAATTGGCATGAGGTAAATGTCGGTTGAATTTGCATTTCAGGGTAAGCTATCCCTTCATTCAGAATAAGAGCTTAACTGGAGAGTAATGTCGCTCTGTGTATGTGGGTAATGTTTCTGATGGATAAAAAAATAGATTTCACTCTCTATAACTACGTGCAATATTGCTCTATATACTGTAACACTCCACGTTATCACATTTCACTGCAAGAAATTGAGAAATGTGATTCACAGGAAATAGAAATGTATCTACCTCATGCTCTCTAACCTACCCACTTCTTTAATGTGTGTTAGACGGCGAACCATTTCATTCTACTTTGTTACACTGGTGGAAGGGCTTCCTCACCGTAATTAGTTTCTGCGGGACAACAAACCATCAGAAGTGTGCACATTGTTTCTGATTTATGAAGCTTTTAAAAGGTTGCAGGGGGGAGAGAAAAGACAAAGGGTTCCCGACTAAATAAAGCAGGCCTCAGCTAAGCTCTCAAAGCCAATGTCACACAGAGGGAGGGAGAGAGCGGCGGAAGGAGAGAGTGAGCAAGGATTCATGATTAACTTTCATTTCCTATGCCTTATTATTCCTTCCCAAATGAAATTTCAGAGGAGGAGATAAATCTTCCGGCAGTGCCCGGTTTTGTGCACCTAACGTCCAGGAATAGCTACGGCTCGCCACTGCTCAGCTTATCGCTTTAAATTCACAGCAAACTAGCTGTCTAGCTTGCCCTGGCAATATGAAAGCCTGCGTTACTTTACTGTGTGTGTGTGTGTGTGTGTGTGTGTGTGTGTGTGTGTGTGTGAGGCAGAGGAAATAAGGTCGTCAGTCAGTCTACCTCAGGTTGATATTTATAGATATGGACGGAGCATCTGTGTGTGTGTGAGTGTGAGTGTGTGTTTCTGTGTCTATTAGCCTGTGTGTGTTTCTATGTGATATGTGTGTGAGTGTTTGAGGCTCCAGTAATGGTTTATATAAGGAGATCAATAGAATTGAAAGCATGAATCACACAGCCTTTTAATCACATTTCTCTCAGCCGATTTCTAGATGGACACATGGATAAGTAGATATTGATGTCATGGCTCAACCATCCATCCTGCTCATAATACTATTGTAATGGAAGGGCTGACTGTCCATTGACTCCTGTAACTATCGGCTCTGCTGTGTTCTGTGCTCCAACAGGTAACGACCACTTTCCTTTTTCCTCATTTGTTCCAACCAGACAGTTGGACTTATTCTAATACGCTGACACCTGCTCTGAGACTTGAGGTCATTAATGCTTTGCCATTAGATGTGTTAGATGAGCACATTAAATTCATGTGATATGATATTGCAAAATAGGTTGTAGACATTCAGCTTTAACTTTATTGTCACCAAGGGGAATTTGTCTTATGCAGCCAAGTAAAAGAGAACACGCACACAGACTTGAACATGAAACAAAATGCATAAAGCATGTAATAAAAAAATATGTAGAACATAATAGTACCCACAACACAACCTCACATAAAATAACATTTATCAGTAACAGTACGAATGAAAAGACTGACAACTTATCTTTACATTAAAGCTAAGATAGGCAGAAATCTAGAAAGAAAAAAAAAAACCCTCCCCTCTCTGTCCTAAGCTCCTCCCACCAGGCGACAACGGGCATATGTACGCAGCTTATTCAGTAACCCAGTGTTTCATATTTATTGATTTATGTAATCTTATTTCGTTGTATAGTTTGGGGTAGCACATTCACTCAGCCCCTCTCTGTCCCCTATCTCTGTTTATCAGACCACAAATGAGACAAGCTATAGCTAGCTAGCCACCCCATGGTCCCTCCGCCTAACTCTCCGCCGCTGTGGACTGCTTCCCCGGGAGGAGAGCAGGCACAAGCTTGGGAGACGGAGAGTCGGTTGGCGACTGTAGCAGCTCAAATTCGGCCAGCACAAACTCTCAAGTGCCAGGTGTCACAACAGGTCTCACTTGTGTAACGGCAGCAACAGAAAGTTTACTGATCTGGGGGGGTTGGGGCTCCCGGAGCTGGGGTTGCCTAGATTTGGGTTGCTGCACTGGCTGACTGAGGGTTTGTCTCCAGAGCTGCTGCCCACACTAGCAAACTAGTTTGTAGTGGTGGGCAGTGACGTGATTCAAGGCTCTAGCTAACATTAGCTACATAAACATGAACTTGAAGCTGTAGCCGTGACCCTAACTATTAGCAACATTTTCTCTCTGAAACACTTTGCTGATATTGACACATTTTATTTTGTCTATTGGCAGACCCTCTTTTTAGTGAGGCTGTCTTGCTTTTATGGGTTACTTAGCAGTGTAGGCAGTTGTTGTCAATGCTGGAATAGTAACATTCACTGCAGAATTCTCTGTCATTGAATCAGGCTTTCACCCAAGGTACCACACGCACATCTGCATTTAAAGAACAGCCAAAAGGAACGCTCTCTCTCCAAATATGACCTGAAAACAAAGCCAAGAAGTGGTGTCTAGTGTGTGTCTAGTGTCTAGTGGTCTTCAGTAAGACCACTTGAATTACAATATGCACAAAGTTTATTATGGAATTTTTGCCCGATGATGGCAAAATTAAACTGCCACTGCAGCTTCAAACTTGAAAGATTGTGGTGTTAACCAGGCAGTGAGGACCCAAACATAGATGTATTCTGAGAATTGGATACCAGACTAGATGGCGGCCATTTAATCTGATAAACTAAAAATCTAATAAAAGTTGCTTTTAACTCAGGCTTCTCTGTGCTGGACTGTCAGCCGTCCTGGGACCTGTCTCTCTCTCTCCTGGCTGTCTGTGCCTCACTCCACATGTTAGATGTGGATCT
Organism: Epinephelus moara; assembly: GCF_006386435.1. Lineage (NCBI taxonomy): Eukaryota > Metazoa > Chordata > Actinopteri > Perciformes > Serranidae > Epinephelus > Epinephelus moara. The sequence continues at coordinate 16,512,553 of NC_065519.1, forward strand.
CCGTCCTGTAAGAGATTCAGCCTCTGCTCTTGTCTCTCAGTCTCCCTCTGTGTGCCTGTTTCATTCTCATTTCTGTGTGAAAGAGGTGCTTCAGTTGTGCTTCTTGTGTGGTTGTGTAGCCTGTTCCAGGTTACATGGTGGAGAGGAGGTCATGTGGCTCAGGCTCTAGCTTTCTGGCTGCAGCTGAAGGCTGCTTCGATTCCTCCTTGAGCCATCTTTTTCATTTATGTTCACACTCTATGTATCATTTTGTCACATGGACATTGGTCTATTGTGCATGAAGGATATCTATAGCATGTCTGTCCGTCCTTGGAGAGAGAACCCTCCGTACTTAGTCCTCTTGAGGTTAATTCCATTTTTTTTCCTGTTGAAGAGGGTCAAAAAGGGTCAAAAAGGACAGAGGGTGTTTAATTTAATGACTTCAACTGACTTGATTTACTTCACACATGCATTAAAAAATAGTAGTTTCTTTCTCACCCTGTGTTGCATCAGTTTTGACCTCTCTTTTTCAATTTTGGCTTTGCAAGTCCCCTGACTTCATAGAATACTGAAATACTGGAGCTCTCTTGTTAAAGTGCTACATCAAACAGTATTAAGCATCAGTATTGTCAGATAAGTGCTGTAACATTGTTATAACTGCTGCAAAAATGAGACCGTGGAAAAGATGATCGCCTTGATTTGGCAGTACAGTTCTCATAAAACCACGCCGGTTCTTGTCACACATATGCCGCTTCTTATGGCGAGGTTTTCTCTGTCTGAAGAAGATAAACATGCTCGAGCATGGAAGTGAGTTTTCCATCAGTCTTTCGTTTATTCCACCATCTGCTGTCACAAAAAACTCTCAAAGCTTTCACTCCATTTTTGAAGGAGGAAGAGTAACTGGCTTTCTGTTTTGTGCTGTGAAAAACAAAACTGCAGAGTTCCAGTAAATATCTGAACAAATACCCAAACTAGATCAGAGCACGCTGCCAGTCTTCTTAGGTCGAGACTGTTGACAACTACATTAGCACAATCATTAGGAAAATTAATGTTCTAAAAATTTGTTTAGCTTAACAGACTGACAGGATAAACCACAATTAGACTGTAATCAGCTGATTTCTATTGTCTGACATTGTGCAGCTTAAAACATTTTTAAAGCACTTACACCTTCACGTTAGCTATCATGCTATACTTCATACAACAATCCATACTTAAAGTCAGCGTGGTGCTGATTATGTCTCAAGAGCCTCAGCAATAACTCATTTGATTAGGACTCTATTGTAAACACTGAAAAATGAAGGCAAAATTATACAGGACGGTCATCATGAGCTTTGGGACGTTTTGTGGTCCAGTTCAGGGTTTGGAAGTGCTCGAGATCTGCTTGCCCAGTCCCCGATTTGTCAGGACAGTCACATTCCCCGTCTTTCATTGATATGCATGATGCCTGAGACTGAGCCATTTGCTCACTTCCTGTGCCAACTATGGTCCACCCACCAGTTCTGAAAATTTATGGGCATTTTTGGAGACCATGGAGACTCATTATAATATAAAGAAGAAACAGCGAACGGAGCGTGTGTCCTCTCCTAGGACCTTTTGACTTATCTTTCTTGCTTTTGTCTGGCCTGCACATTCTGCGCATAATTTGCTCGCACTTCAATCAAATGTGTGGTTTTACTTCACTGTAATTACAGGTACGGAGCGGAGCTGTACACTGTCAGTGCTGCAGGTGGTAATTATTCCTCACACACATAAGGGAAAATGATTGACGGATGAGGACGGATATGTAAGGAAATTCAAAATATCCCCCTTAATTATTGTTAATTTGCATTAGGTGTCTATATCTAATGGGAAAGTGTAAAGATACCGCGTTTGTGCTTGCTAATTATCTCGTCCTCACAACACCTCTTTTCTCAGTGTTTAATTATTCTGTGTTGTCTGTATCGTAGCATATATCATACACAATGATTAAGATATAGATTCTACAGAGTATCACTTTGTAAAAAAAGACACCAAATTAATCATGTGGGATGTCATGTCATTAAGACCGAACTTTCAACTTTCAACTTTCAACCAGATGCGTATTGTCGGTGGTTCAAGCTTGCAGTCCATAGGGAGCAGACCCTGGCGTGCTGCAGTGCATAACTGGAAGACTGTTTGTTTCTCTCCCTCTGTGCATATATAATTTGTGCGTTGGCGTATGTGTTTTGCATATGGGCCCCTGTCAGACTGTGGGCAGTAAAAACAGGGTCCCTGTGGCTTGTGTGTGTGTGCTGTGTTTGTGTGTGTGTCTGTGAGCTCGAGTCCCTGCACCATGATGCTAATTATGCCAGCGGTAATGCCTTTGCAGATTCTGCCACATTCACAGACATTTTCAGCTTTCGTCTTTTTCACTTGCTTTGTCTTTTTGCCAATTCAATCAAACAGGTATACACACACACTGAAGCCATACATGCTGACGTCTATGTGTGTGTGTGTGTGTGTGTGTGTGCACAGAGCTGGCTTTATGAGTGAGTTGGCAGCATCTGTGTGTAATTGTTGTCAGACTTGGATCAGACAAATCTGTAGATTCTGGGAAGACTGAACTTGTTGACGGCGTGTGTTGGCTGCAGGAGGCTGATCCGAGTGTGGATTTGAAACGCTGCCTAAACTGGGAGAAGCGATGAGCAGAGCAGGACCTTTAAGGGATGTATTACGTTCTCAGGCCATTAGCCTTTAGCCCAGGTTTTTTGTCTGCTGCATCTTGGTTCCTGTTGGTGGCACGGTCAATAGTTAATTAAAGGCTGACACAGGAGAAGGGCCCTCATACTGCTGGAGGATGGGGCGAGTCTTCTCTGATTTACCTCGCTGAGCAGCACACCTTTACTCTTCTCTTCTCTTTTCTCCTCTAATGTAAAGATATGTCTTGTTTATTACAATTTATAACAACTGGTGTTGGCAATCATTCCTGTAGAATTGCATATGGGACAATTCTGCGCCTCACAATTTACGTCAGGTGCCAACGTTCAGTGCCAGTACAGGAAATAGTGTTCCCTTTATGTAGCGAGATGGAGAGTTGGAGTGTTGAGGTTCCAGTGGTGGATAAGCGTGAAACACGTCTTGCTTCAATGCAGGAGACTGGAGATTGGGTCACAGACATGTAATTAAATTCATCTTTTTATAACCCATAATCATAATTTTTTCCCTAACCATGAACCATGCCTTTGACGCACCATTCTGGATATTGCTGTGCATGAACACAGTTTTCTTGTGCAATGAGGGATTATTGAGAAACAACATTGTTCTCACACCTAGCATCACCAGACACACCTGTATTTTATGTATTTCTACCTATGGAATAGTAGATGTATTTATATCTGGGTGGGGCTGTGAGTTTTCCAGAAATCAGCTTGGCTATAAACAACAAGACTTACTGTCTGTTACAGGCCACATTTTGGCGTTTAACAAAGCTTAAAAACTGACATCCATAGAAAAGTTTGGTCTCATTTTGAGCCGGAGCATCTGCAGATTAATTCCAGACCTGATATGTTATGATGCACTAAAGTTAGGCACATTACGAGATAAACAAATGCCTGTTTTTATCTTCTCCGCCATCTTGAATGTAAGGTGAGCCAGGAGGGACAATTACACTAGCTACAGCTTTCTGTGGTCTTGTTGTAGCCTGTTAATGTGGTATGACTACATACCACACCGGGAGCGAGAGTGTTTTGCCTGAGCAGATTTTTGGTCATTTTTACTTGATTTTTGTGTCTCTACCATAAGTAAGTAATCAGGCTAGGTGGTTAAATTGTTCCTTTTGTCTGTTTTAGTTTTTTAAATGTTTCCTACTTTGTTCTGCTATGCCTCCAGACAAAGTTAATACTTTGTCTGGAGGCAACAAAAAAATACTTGTTTCTTTTTGTTAATACAAAAAAAGATGAGGCCCATAATTGTCTTAGCTTCTGGGAGCTTCTGAAACACATCTCCTGGAATCAATAGAATTGTATACATTGGCCACAATCAGCCCGAGGGGATGCCTGGCCACCATGCGGAGATCTGCAGTCCACTGAGTTCACTTTTCTAGTTGTGTGTGTGTATTAGTGGATGTATCGTTGTGGATGTACTTGTGGTATTTGTCTGCGTGTTTTGTGTATGTATTTGTAGATGTATATTCTTTTAATTTTTTTCTATTTTAACTTTTGAAAAGTCTCCTTTAAAATCACCTTTAGATAGGTGTTGCAAATTAGTGTTTTAATACAAACACTAAATACTGTGCAACTGGTTCTTGTGCATAAATGTGCAATTATGCTACCGTAATGTCTGTATCAAATAAAATAAACTTTTAACTACAACTCTTAAGCCCTGTTTCCACCAAACACTGTCCATATGGTACAACTGGAACCAAAAGTAACCCATCAGACACGGTACCTAGACCCTACGTCGGTTTAGTGTTTCCACCGCAAACAGTACTCTTCAGTGTGGGTGAGGTTGTTGTCACTCACTGCTTCATCCAGAACAAAATACAGGCTGCAGTGAGAGTCTCTTTCCATGGGATATTTGAAAATAGCAGGTTTGTGTATTTAATCCTTCTCAGGCAAGCGCAGACGGCCATAGCTCACAGGAATGACGCTCGGCAAAGCTTTTTTTTCCCTCCAAGTGAGGATTAGAATATATGCAGTTCACATAATTTGGTCGAAATTAACATATATTTTTACGCTTGAAGATCCACTCATTACTAAAAGCGTATGTCACCCAAGAGAGACAATACAACTAATGCAATGGTTAAAGTTGTCACATTGAACTTTAAAGTGTGCTGATCACATTGTCATCTCATGCATTGAGTCGCATCACAAGTAAATGTTCTACCTTAAAAGTCGCCGGCAGTCGGCCCAGTGAAAGTGATATTTTGCTGCCTTTGCAAGAGACATGTGAAAACTTGTGACAGTATGAACAGTGGTCACAAAACCAGCCGGGGCTTCACTGACATTTCATGCAAATGCTCCAAATACAAAGGCAGATAATCTGGCTAATCTATTTGCTTGTTTATAAGTGTCACACCACTTGGGTTTCCTGGTTGGACTTTAAAGTAGGCGCAACAGCGTTGTATTTAGCACTTTAAGCGACTAACTTGTTGAATACAATATCATAACCAATGGAAACATTTGGCCCAAACTACAAAAATAAGACCTAAATTGTAATAAAGTGGAAAATTCCTGTGAAGGGAGGTGTTACATGCAGACATATAAATACATTCACACAAACAAAGTCGTTCCAGCACCCAATGGACCTTTTTCACAGCAGACATCTTGACTGTGTCATAGCAGGAAAAAGCACAGGTGTAACTAATAACACTAACGACGGCTCTGTTCCATTTAAGTGTCCCAGTAATCCATGCCAATGAGCAAGCTAAATAGCATGAAACTGGAACACCTAAATGAAGTTCAGCCATCATTATTAATGTTATTAATTACACTTGTGCTTCCCACTATGACATATCAAAAGGTCCGCCTTAAAAATGGCCCATTAAATGTAGTTTTTTTTCTTCTTCCTGGCTGCTAAATGCTCTGTGTGTTTTCTCTGCACCTACACTTCCACTCTTCTGCGCTCAAGTTTATTTATCTACAGAACAGGGGAGGACCTTGTGGAAAATATCAGGCGTTAGACCCCTGGCTGTCAGATCCTTTTGATATTTACTTTTGATGATCTTCCCTCTATATGTGCTTTCAGCTCGCAGCCTGCTGGCTGCCGTCTTTTGCTAGAAATTAAACTGTTGTTTGCCTTCTGAAAATCGACAGGAAATGGCATTTTCGTGCCAGTTTATCCTCCATCGGCCTCATTCCTGATGAAAATCTTATCAATCCAGGCTGCCCTATTGTTTGCGGCCCACACCATTGGTTCCCCTACAGCAGGGAGCGAACATCTTTCAGCTAATGATCTACTTTACATTTGTTTTAATTAGGTGTATTCAAATAGCTCTGAGCAATAATTAACTAGCCAGAGCATCGAAGTGGGAGTAAGTAAGTGAGTAAGGCCTTTCTGTTGTGGGGTGTTGTTGTTGTTTTCCTTCTGCAGCTAGCTCCATCAGCCAGGGCACTGTGCCAAAACTGCATTAAAGGAGAGCTTGTTCTTTTTACCCCTCTCCTTCTCCTCTGAACATCACTGGAGGGAAGGAGGGTCCACCTTTGGTAGCTGTACATTGCCTGCGTGACAACAAACAACCCCACTGTGGGACAGGTGCAGTATGAAAGAGCCAGAGTGCAAATTGATGGTCTTAGTAACGCAAACATGACTGAGAAGACAGGGGTGAGACAGAAGGAGGAAGATGGAGAGAAAATGTGACACGGGAGGGGAGGGAGAGGAGGGGAGGCGGGCGAAGGTGGGCGGATGCTTCCAGGGCACATGCTCAAGATGGTGTTTGAAGTGCTCTGGGGGTCTCCTCCCTTTATTGTCTCTCTTAATGAGCTTTTTATGTTCTTGTGTATTTTACACACCATGTGATGGTCGCTGAACGCCTCCTTCATGGCCTCCTGATGGATCTGTTCTTTTTTATCCGGCTATTCACCACTGCATGTAAATTTAATTATAAGCATCTGGTTAGTGAATAGGACTAATTAGCAGATGGGGGCGAGAACATCAGGTCAGAGGCTCCTCTTCCTTCCGCCCCCATGTCCTCACCCTCTCCCCTCTATTCCTCAGGCAGAGATTATGCTGCTGTTTGCACCGGTGTCTCAGCTGTGTTCATACTTATGGTTTTCAGTCTTTAAGGACCAGGGGCGGAGCAGGGGGTGGCGAATGTTGTTCTCAAAAGCCTCAAATCTATACTCCCTGAAGAAGTCTAATATAACTGAGTGCGTGTACATGAACATAAATGTCCCTTTTATGATCGGGTTTTTGAAATATCCTGTTTATATGTTTGAGCATGTAAACTTCATATCTTGTTTTCAGAAACCCTTTCTCCTGTTTATGAGAATCCCAAATATGCCACGAGAGTACTCGAAAAAGGAAACCAGGATACTGTTGCATGTACAGTATACACCTAATCCTCGTCATTGAGTGCCACCGACTACTTGCGCAGGCCTAGCTTCAGTTAATGGCTTCAGTATTGAAGACCACATGTATTTGGCATTGTTGGGGATCCTTAACTAGCAATTAGAGCAGCCCTGAACAGATTTAATGTAGCAGATATGTCAGCTAAACATCCATTCTGTAAACCCTGCAAACTATGTAGTGTAACAAAAATAGGTTTCAAGATTCGTAATGCTGTTTATGCATTTGGAAGACAGTTGGAAAACAACTGACTGTTTGCAAAGTCCCGTCCTTGAATGCAGACTGGCCAGTCATAGGGTAGTATCATCCAGCTCCAACGAACAGTCTGACCACTATACGGTTGTGCTCCAAAGACTCTCATTCAATGGTTTCAGATTTTCTTCATTTTCAGGCTGGTTTTGTGGATTTTGAAGTAATCATGGTTAAACATTGTGTCTCGGGGACGTGTAATAGTGACATTTGTCACATGGCTAGGTTGAAAGGAGATATACGTATATATGTTAGGTTGTTATTCAATAGGGCGGCACGGTAGTGTGGTGGTTAGCACTGTTGCCACACAGCAAGAGGGTTCCTGGTTTGATCCCGGGTGTGGGAGCCCTTCTGTGCAGAGTTTGCATGTTCTCCCCATGTCAGCGTGGGCTTTCTCTGGGCACTCCGGCTTCCTCCCACAGTCCAAAGACATGCAGGTTAATTGGTGACCTCAGTAGGTGTGAATGTGAGTGTGAATGGTTGTCTGTCTCTATGTGTCAGCCCTGTGATGGTCTGGTGACCTGTCCAGGGTGTACCCTGCCTCTTGCCCAATGTCAGCTGGGATAGGCTCCAACCCCCCCACGACCCTCAAGAGGATGAGCAGTTAGAAAATGGATGGATGTTATTCAATATGTTGTGTTCACATGGGGCACAAATAAAACAATGTTATTCAATATGTTGTGTTCACATGGGGCACAAATAAAACAATTTGAGCAAGTGAATTACATGTTAAGTCAATGTAAAGTCGTGATTAAACGCAAATTCCTGTCAGGCAGTGTGATGGATGCAACACAAATTATGTGAAATATGCAAATTAAGCAGTGTGAATGAAGCAAGTAATCATGCACTCATTCGCGAGAGTTGAAAAATCTAAACTACCTATTCGTGCCTCGATAGCCAATCGGCATTGAGATCCTCCTAGGACATTAGACACTGAGGACGTACAGGCGGAAGTTCTTTCATCAATTCATTGATTTTACATGCGTATGATGGAAGTTATTTGCGCGTATGAAGGGAGTCAACACAAAATATTCTAGTGTTCAAACTCTGGTGTGAACACAACATTGAGTTAGCGCGTCTTCCACTAGCTACTAATAGTGTACTGACTGCTTAAGCTGCATTTGCGTTTTGTGAATAGAGACAAGTGTGGCTTAATAGTCTTAATAGTCTTCTGTCGATCACCAGGTGATTTAGTGGTTCACTTTTACTCTGTGATCTGTAGGCTTCTATCTTCAGCTGTTTAACCTGGTCAGATTGACATCCAGGATATATCCTTAAAACACAATGTGGTGACCCATCTGGCTGCCCATCGCTTTTTTGTTTTTTCCAAAAATGTTACTTCTTAAGGGAGTGCATTTAGCGACAGTGTGGGCTCTGGCAACTATCGTGTTTTTGCTAAACGATGTACAGATTTTTACGCTGTCTATTATCTCAAATAGCTTCAAAAATAGTGCTTATACCTGCCGTTAATGGGGGGAAAAAAGTGAAAAGTCTCCCCAGGGAAGCACACCGCTGATCCTCTGTTTAGAACAGGATAGTTACAGCAAATACTGATCTGTGTGAAGCAAAATAAGGTTAGGACAATTGCAAAGTACTTCAAAACAAAACTAGGAACAAGCTGTCAGGAAAATAAAATGAATAACATTCTAAATTCAAAGGCACAGCTGGGCTCATAGAAAAACAAGCAGTCTATAATTAGAGAAGGGTGAATTCCAACTGAGGGGAGCGCATAACCCGATAAGGAGGTTATGTAGAAAAGAGAGGCTTCGGAAACTCCAAAGAAACACTAAAGTTTGCTTTCAAAGATTCTGTGTGATTTCAAACACTGTACTCTCAGAGCCAGGAGCTGCTCCCTGGGCATGTTTTCCACCAAAATATCGCCTATAATGATGCAGCCTGCCTGCAGGGTGTAGAGGTATCCTCACAGACTTTAAAATTAGGGCCTTTTTCTGCACTCTCAACACTCCAACGCAGTAGGTCTGTTAATTTAGAACGTGGATTGGTCCAACACCATTTCGCCTTTTTTTCATTTTTTTTTTCTATTTAAGATCTTAGCCAAGGTTATTTGTCTTTCCTAAATTGGCAAAGACTGCTTGAGTGTGAAAGCGAAAGATTGATTCATTCATTTGTTCTGTGGTATTTAAAAGCACACAGGAAGAACAAATGCGCTCTCGGTTTCTCTGGTCCATGAAATGATCTGACAGCTGATGTTTAAATGCTGATGCTCCCACTGTCTCTTTGTCATGTGATGGAGAGCTTCTACTTGCCCCATTTCCACAATCATCGCAGCGTACAGCAGCAGGTTATAACTTATTGTTTATTGATGTTTTGCTACCAGCCAGACTGTCTGAGGATCTTTGGATATTTTTTTAACTCTTGACCCCGTTTTTTTTATCAGTATAAAACCAGCAGTTACAGGCTAATATGAACATTATCCCCCGTCTGTCCTCTCTGCCTCCGGGAAGCCCTGAACGTAATAACCTGGGTCAAACAATAACAACACGCTGTACAATATGTCAGCCAAGACTTCGCTAAATGTTTTAATGAAGAAAGGGATGCATCAAAGAAAAGTGAGGTGGGGCAAGCGGGAATGGACTGGATGGAAAGGACAGGGGAAGAGTCAAGTGCTCTCTTACCTTGGAGGAGGACACGAGTCGTTTAATTGCATTGTAATGGAGGTCAGTGCTTACATGGTCTCTTGGCAGTCGGCAACCTCTTGGTCCCCCAAGTAGCCACACAGTCTCGGGGGCTCCATGACTACACGTTAGATGTCTGTTAAGGAGATGAAGAGTGATGGTGGAAGAGGATGAAACAGAAGACAACATGGAGGACCTCTAAGGCCGTGTTTCATTTAGTCCTCTGGTCACAGGGGGGGAGTGGTGACTGACAGTAGAGGTGACTTGCCTGTCTGCTCGGCTGATTGCTGCGCTGACTGGCTCTCCCTCCCTCCTGCTGTCTTTCTCTTTCTCTTGCACTCATGGACTTTTCCCATCTCTTGCTTTATCCCCCCCCCCCTCCTTCCCCTCCTTCACCTCTCCCCCCTCTTCCTCCTGTGCATATCTGTCATCTAAAAGGAAGGTTTAGTTTTAGAATAAACATGATAATGGGTTGGGATAAAGAAACAAGGAAATGTCAAGACAAGTTACACAAGGAGATACTCTTTCTTGTCTTTTCTTTGACAATGGTAGGTCAAAGCATTCACTTTGCAGTTTCATTTCTTTGCACAAATGCTGCCAGCAGCTCAGGTCAGCTGTATTTTGGCAGGGGGCAGCTCTACAGGGGTACATATTTCTGGGGCAACCATGGTGTAGTTTGGCTCGAGGAGAAGTTTGAATTTTTTAAACTGAAGCTACTATAAAGATTCACTGGCTGTATTAGTGAATGTGATTTTCTTTTCTTCCTTTATCTCATCATGTAATATGAAATAATAGAGTAGAGCTGCACAATATGAGGGAAATATGCCATTATGCTGCTAAAATACAAAAAATTGCTTGCTGGATTTAAAAAAAAATGAAAGAAAATTATTTGCAGCATTAATTTATTGAACAAACTGAAAACCTGAATTAGAAATAGAGTGATTGTTACATTTTAAAGTGCAATTTTACACTGATAGTCTCCTTATACCTCAATATATGAGTGCAGTATCGCAGGTTGCAAGTTGTTACTGCAATGACAGTTAGAAGAACAATACATTGTGCAGCCATAAAATGGAGTTGTAGCACAAATAAGAGGGAATTGTTTGAGAAATCACTACACAAACATTGTTTTTAGGTCATATTAAGATCGTCCAACTCTGAAGCTGTTGTTGCTCCGAGCCCTTTTTCTTCATTAATATCTCTGCAAACTGGTGTAAAATAGTTAATTGTTCTCAGGAGTCCTCTGATACCATTAACTGGGTATAATTGGTTTGTTTTCCTTGTAGTGGTTCATGGGGTTGCCATGGTTACACGTCAAGCTGCAAAAGCGAACCAGAAGAGTTCAGTGCTCATTTACTCTGGTGATATTGGCAAATGGCTGAAGTGCATAAGCAGTAGCAGAAGTCAGTGTGCTCTTCAGCTACTGCTGTCTGAGGCCATGTTTGGACCAACTTTAGCCCTGAGGCCACTCTATTAGAGTGCTGACGTGGAGGGCTCCGGCAAAACACCACAAGGCAGAGAAGTTGAACCAGCAGCACATTACAACTTAATCTGACAGGGCACCATGTTGGACAGTCAAATATGAGCAAGTGCAGACTGATTAATTTGCAATGTGAACGCAGTATTTCTACTGTTGGCCTTGCAATTGTTGCAATGGAAATTACATTCATTGCCATTCTGACAACTTTCTAGTGTTGTAAAATCCCATACTTGTAACATACTGTGCAGTGTTTTGCCATTTGATAAGCCTTCACACTCATGGATCTGTTACTCAAAATCAATTATATTTCCTTGTCTTACCGGTACACAAGCGGCGACTGCAGTTCCTCAAATGGCCACTTGAGGCTAACTTTAAAAGTGAGTCGATCCCAATGGACACCCTTTTCTAAGGTGACCTATCCATTTCTGTATTATGTGACTTATATCAAAGATACTGATTACTTCAAGATGGCCCACCTACAATATACTCCCATTGTATGAAATGGTATACATTTCCGGTCTCCTAAGTAGGTGTTGTTCCCCGTACCCCAATCAAAGACGATGGAGAACCGCCAATCAAAGAGGAGTATCCCCAACCTCGCTTCTGTCAACATGTGGGTACCCTTACTGGCCGTAAGCTAAATAAATAAACGGTCCGTGAAAAAAATATTTTTTCCAGCGGATGTCTTAGTTACAACATGATTGAGCTAACTGGAGTAGTTTCATGTTGTATCCGACAACGGGAGGCTTTTAACAGTTGACGTCCTGATGTTAGCTTTGCTGCTGCTGTTAGCTGTTCCTGTCAGCTGCAGCCAGTGATGCTTTCTAGACATCGTGATTTCCCAAAACTGAATAAATACCACACATAGCAACACAAAACTGCTTTGCTATCTCAATCATGTTGTAACTAAGATATCCGCTGGAAAAAACATTTTTTTAATCCAGTATCTTTGGTGAAACTGCACTGATTTCAGCACCAGAGAGGAGATATCTGTTGCCAGATCTCGCGAGAGTGTGTTGTTGAGACAGAAACAGGTCTTGAACAAAGTAAATTTTCTCCTGATTTGTCCGTCTGAAATTTGCCATTTTGGTGTCAGAATGTTCTGAAGATATGTGACATGTGATAAATGGGTCCAATATTTGCTTCTGTGACTATAGGGCAAAAGAATCGGCCATAATCTGTAATCACGTTCATTTCTCCCACTGAAGTCAGTGGACTCAGGACCTGCTGTTAGTCTCCTAAAGGGCCGTGGTGGTCCCGAACCCCACGTGGCACTGATACAGGAAACTGACTCACAGTGGACCATCTTGGTTTATCCACCATCTTTGCTTATATAGGATATAATAGATTGATTAGGTTAATTTTGTCTTTGTCTTTTTTTGTCTGAAGATAAGAAAATATTGAACAGTATAGGCTATAATATTACAATAAGGCTGTTTGTATCAAACATGGCCGAATGTATAATGAGGTAAATGTATGGAAAAGAAATCCTCAATTTCCAACTGTTTATTTGGTCATTTGCTCCAGGTATGCTACTACAAGTGTTTACATCACATAGCCTACACTGCTAAATGTAGCTACATGCTAACATCAGGGAAACATGTAATCTTGGTTGCCCTTGTTGTACATTTCTCTGTGAGTTCAGATCATACTCCTGCTGGAACATGTTCGATTGTGTTTAGATGCTCTTACATGTGATTTTTCACAGTAAAAAGCACCAATGTTTTCTGTAACAGTCATTCTTTGGCTGCAATGATGGTGCAGAGGTGACGAGATGCAGAAGACTTGGAAAGGGTGACCAGTCGTGTATGAAAGTTTACTGTGTGAATAGTTAATTCCCCTCACTTGGCTGGTATGTTCTTTAGTCCTTGTTCTCTATATCCTTTATTACAGCAGTTTGCCTTGGTGACAATGTACGTTACTGTTTTCATGGTGTTAGAATACTAATTGTCATTGTTGTAGCATGTAGAAGCCCATATGGTAATTACCAGGCGATTAGCTTTACTCATGGGATGCTCAGCTTTGTCAATGAGCAGATGTGTAACCCAGTTTAAGGTGCCTGTTAAGTTAAGGACTGTGTTTTTAAGTCGAGATATCCGGTCTCTGTCACGCTGGTAAAGCAGTGCAAGGCACTACTGAACTCGGTAGCGTACCGAAGCAACTTTCGACAGTCTAGCCTGGTCACATGACCTGCTACTTGTAAAGCGTATTGGGGCTCCACAAATGTTTATACCCAGACCCCTAGTGGTTATTTCGTAGTATTACAATGCATTCATGTAAGTTACATACCATGTTAACGTGCCTGTTAGGTGCCACTGTTGCTGTTGTCTACAAATCGCATTGGCTATGACTCACCTGTTCAAATTTTATTAAGGCTTAAAATTATATATAATTAATGGCGTGGCCGTTTTGAGTGAGCATACTCTGCAATAGATTAATGTGTTAAAGATAAACAGAAATTGTTGTTGATGTTAGACATCACTGGACTGGTAGTGACATCTTCAAACAAGTGTCCCCCTCTCATCACAAAGTGACAGAATCATGTTCGTACACCTGTACATGGACAACACTGTTGATCCAAATCAGTAAGAAACAGCTAACAATCATTTCCACTCTGATGCTGTTAAAGGCTCGCAGCAGCAGTCTGTGCCAGAGAAAACTCAATACAACACATCCCTTTGGACCAGAAGGAGCTGAAGGAAAGAGTTTAACAGCAAAGGCCCAAAACAAGTTACTTGGTTTTTAAAAGGTCCGTCCTCATAAAAGAGATGATTAAATGTTTCTGTGCAATGGGATGTAACATTGGCGAGGCTGGGAAACTTTCTGATACAGTCAAAACAACACACCGAAGCTGGCAGCCTATCTTCTAAATGGCTAATAAAAGAAGCGTTTTGTAGGCTTAATGTTTTATTTGGTTTATTGAGAAGGAATAGTGTGACATTAAGCTTTTTTCCCCCTTGTAAACACAACATAAGCAGAGGCCTCAAAAAGTAGGCAAGGGGGCAGAATGAGAAAAGGAAAGGGGGGAGCATAAACAAGTCGGGTCTGGCTGAGTGAGCAAGCTAATTAACTCGAAAAACTATAAAAATGTAAATTGCAATTTGCTACCGTGGGCATCTAATTAAAGCCACTGGAATGTTAAGGACCAAATTGAATTTGCTAAAGAAGAGGAAAAATATATGATTTCGCCACATTGTCAGGTATCGATCGCCTACAGTGGCCTTCCTCACAGCCGTACGGAGACAGACAGAGAGGGAGGGTGGCGGAGGGACGTGAAGAGGGAGCAGAAAGAGATGACGCAGAGAGGAGTTCAGAAAGGTTTGTGAAGGGAAAGCTACAGAGACGGATGCGGTGAACTAACTGTTCCTGCAAAAGCAAAACAGTTTGGCAGAGACAGAGAATGTAATCAGAGCCAAATGGCCCTCCTAATACTCCACAGGTGCACTGTGCAGACTGTTACATGACACTTGGAAGAATTACATGAAATGAGGATTGACTGGGACCTGCTACAAATCCTCACAAGGTTCACCAAGCCTCTAAGATCCTCCACGGCCCTCGAGTTAATTGTGTTAGCTTAATTGGTGCAGTGTATGTATGATACTTTGGTGTAATTATTGTGCATGCAAAATTGTTGTGGTTTATCTCGTTATATCATGTCCTCTGGGCATGTGATTAGTGTGTACTTGTTTGCGCACGGTTGTGCGTGGCTTTGTCTTTGTTGGAGTGTGTATAGACGTGTGTGTGTGTGTGTGCATTCAGGTAAACAAAAAATGTACCCCTCATGCATCAAGAGCCAAGCGACTGCTTTTAAATGCCAGTCCATTTCTCAATCCAAAACTGGAAGTGCATGACAAAAAACAAACCCTGAAGGGAAGCTAGCCAGATTCTCCACACACTTTATTTTTTACTCATTCTGTTTTTATTTTACGGCTGCACAGCTCTGAATATTTAAGCTGTCATTATACCAGATGGGCACAGGAAGGCTGAGGATTGTATGGCTTTTATTGAAGTAATAAACAATAATCACTAGCTCCCCTAACAAACAGAGCAGGCCGGCTGAATGATCTGGCTTTCTCCACCATGATGTTAAATTCATAAAGCTAATGAGTGGGTTTCTGGTGCGGCAGAAAGGTGAGGGTTTTTTTGTGTGTGGCTTTGCATAAATTCTCATCTCTAAAGCTTTTTTCCTCTGTTACCTCTCATTTCATTCTCGCCTATGTGTGAAACAGGATCCATCCGCTAATGAAATGTGTTTAGCAGCTTGAAAAACACATTTCCTTTTATTTTCTCCCTGTCCCCAAAATAAAACATCTTTTCATTTTAAGTTGAGCATACTGTGTGTGAAGGGTGGAATTGATCTCATTATAGCAGAGTCTAGACGGCTCATTGTGGAGCCGGGAGAGCAAATGTAGCTGATAAGAACCAAAGCCCTGATGGACAAATTTACAAGCAGCCATAAATCCTTCCTTTTCTCCTCTCCCTCCTTTTCCCCCACCAGCCCTCCCCGGCCTACCAGTGTCCCTGTCGACGGTTGCAGTTTGTTAGCCCAGTAAAAGTTTCATACGGGGCTGAAGAGAGGAATGGTCTGTCTGTTGCTGCTATGAGTTACGGGCTGCAGTAAACAAACTTGAAAAAGGCGATAAATAGACTGAATCGGGATGGCAGCTCCAATAATGCATTAACAAGAGCCGCTTGGCTGCTCAAGACATGCTACTGTGGGTGTTCTGTATGAGTGTGACACATATCTGCCTGGATGTATTCCTAATTCTTGTTGCTTCCTTGAACAACCTGATTTAATAGCTTTCTCACTCAATCCGCATGTCCTTCCTTTCAGTAAATATTCTTATAATAATCTTCTTATGGCAATGTTGTATTGTGGCTGAACATTTGCACCGTATAGCATGAATGTGTGCAGGAGGGTGGACAAAATAGCGGGAACATCTGGCAATATGGTGGAATCCACCACAACAACTACACAAGCAGCCTCAGAAAATACAAAAATTAAATAAATTCCTGTCAGAGGTGCATTTTTAGACAGACTATTGTACCGACAAATGGCAATACATTGTCAAATATTCTTGTTATTTTGTCCATGCCCTGTTCATGTGAGAATTACTATACTAGACTATTCGAAGTCTGAAGTTGTATCCAAACCAAATGCAAAGGACATTTTTATTTTGTGTTACTTGCACGAATATGGCCACTGACAAGTTTGCCAGGAGAGCCAGCTTTGCTAATATTCGTGCTAACTAATTGGTGAAAGCAGCTCATGCTAATGTTAGTGCTTACGTCAGTGTCAGAAATTTGGCCCACAATTTAGCCAAGAATGCCCCCAAAAGCCATGTTCCGGGGGCCAAAATTGCCCCCAAGTTTTCGAAACAACTATATGTATTTATATTTTTAACGGTATTACAATCTGACATTAAAGTATAATTTTATTTTCATTAAATTAATTTACCGTCACGTCTACAACTCATTTTCCAGACATAATCAACGAGATTGCACTGATTACGTGAGAGTAATCTGACAGAGAAGGGGAGGGGGCTTTGCTGTACCATAAGTATAAATTAACCATTTCTTGGGTGATCTGTGTCTACACAATGACAAATTAATGAAAAATTAAGGTAGAATGAATGTTAAATTTTAAATTAACTTACTTCCAGGATTGCATCTAAGGAATTTATAGTAATTTGGCCTTTTTAACAGTAAAAGTAACTGTAATGTGGTGAAACATTAATACTGCTATCAGTAGATTAATGGTTAAATCATCACATTTGGTTGAATTATAGGAAATCTGAGTGATATTTTGCAACCATAACTTTATGTAACCCATTATTTGTTTCATTTATAGTAGGGATGTCCCGATCCAGCTTTTTCACTTCTGATCCGATACCGATATTACAGCCTTGAGTTTTGGCCGACACCGATCCGATCCAAGTGCGTATTATACATATTAACTTATTTTGTTGTCAGTCATGTTAGAAAAGGTCTGATCAAGCGATATTACTCTAACAAGAACAACTACTTAATCAGGTTAGTTAGAATCATTCTCAACAGTTGGTATGAGAAACTGACCTGTTTATTGTTAACAGGGTTAAATAAACAAACTTTAAACTTGAACATTAACATTGAATAAAAAATATAGCCGGTTTGCTTTGGCTGCTTTGGCCCCTTAATAAACAGAAAATAGATTAACACCACAAGACATTGTTGACATTTAACAAACAATGCAGCCTTTCCTTTTCAGTTATTTTTGTAGTGTCAGTGCCAGCCTGGTGCTGCTGTTTCCTGTGTGTCTGCATGCTGGCCTGGTGGATTGATAGTAAGAGCTGGAGCGGATCACTGGAATGGACTGCTTGAA
>NC_065519.1:16530980-16581005 GCF_006386435.1 Epinephelus moara
CTGAAATTCCACTGTTTTATGATTAATCGATTTATGATTGAAGATGTCTGTGTGTTTTGTGCCAGGTTGCAGTCACTCCAAGCTGCTGGAAGCAAGCGAAAGCTATGACGTCACATACGCGACCTCCTCCTGTGTAGTCTTTCTAATTACGTTTTTTTCAAAAGCTTATATCTCAACACTTTTACCACAAAGTATGACTTTCTTGACCTTAAAATTTATGTTTTAAATTCATTAACAACATATTTAGATTTCATGTCACAACTCAAACGGGACCAAAAGATAATATTTCTCTCCTCATTCACTGCCATTCATATTTTTTCCGATATAAGGTCCCATGAGCTTCACCAGAAGGGGCGTGATTTCGGCACTCTATGTAATCGCACCTCATGAGAAGTTTGATTAAGTGTTTAGTTTAAACGCCTTGTTAGTTGCCTTGCATGATGTCACTTGAGTCGACGTCATTTGAGGTTAAAGACTACAAGTCTGAAGTAATCTCAAAGATGCAAGCTTATTCTGTAGCCCACTTCTCGTCTCTTCTTACTGCTCTTTAGCAGCTACTAGCATAACATACCCGAATATGTCAGGTTTTCACCAGGCCTCCAGTCAGAGTGCTAGGCTTAGAAGCCAATTAAGCAACGGAATTATAATTAGCAAGTCTGTCAGGCACTCTGGTGCAGTGGTTAGCATTATCGCCCCACAGCAAGAGGGATCCTGGTTTGAACCCAGGATTGGGGGTTCAAACTGGTGACGGGGGTGCCCTTTTGTGGGGAGTCTGCATGTTCTCCCTGTGTCAGCGCAAGTTTTCTCTGAGTACTCCAGCTTCCTCCCACAATCCAAAAACATGCAGGTTAATAAGTGACTCTAAATTGCCCATAGGTGTGAATGGTTGTCTTTTTTAATGTGTCAGCCCTGTGATAGTCTGGCGACTTATTCAGGGTGTACTCTGCCTCTCGCCCAAAGTCAGCTGGGATAGGCTCCAGCCCCCCTGCGACCCCCAACAGGATAAGCGATCACAGAAAATGAATGAATAAATGAATGAGTCTGTCAGGTGATGTCATTGGTCCCAAAAACACATTTTCTTATAGACTTAGATTGTGAAAGAGACGTCTGTAAGGTAGTGGATAGTAGTGCATTTTTTTGAGCGTTCCAACATTTCAAAGTTTAGAAGAGCCTCAAGATTAAATCATTTCACTCCCACTAGAGTTAGTGAAATGTCAGTAACGTGCATGCTCTATGGAACTAACAATAGGGAAGATCTTTTGGCTTTTTTGGCTTCATGCACCACTGAGCAACTTTAATAGAGCTGATCGGGGTCCTGCCTCGAACATTGTTTGTTTATAGTTTTCTTTATACATCCATGGCTTTGAAACAGAAGACGAATATGTGGAATAAAAACGATAATATCTCAAGTAGCATTTCCTTTCAGTCACCCTTTATTGTTCTTCACCTCTTGTCTTTTTTGCTAACACTACTACAAACATTCAGAGATGCTTGAAAGTAACAAGGCCATATTGATTGTATGACACCTTCACTAAGCAGTGTGTTATTTATATTTATATTCATTCATTTTTATACTAATGGATTGTGTCAGTATGTCATTCTTTTATCACGGATGACACACATGCATGCACGCACACACAAGCAGATCGATCACAAGTGAAATGCTCAGAGAGAAAAACCGAGTGAGAACAACTATACATTCACGAGTTGTAGAAAATGACAGTTAACGATTACCTCAGCGTTGTTTTGTTTCATCAAATAAATGAAGGCATTCATATTTTTCCTCTCTGCTGGTTGAGGCACCTGGGGCCATTTTCTTTCCACCAACTGCATTCCAACTTTACATATTCATTGCCTTAAGAACAAAATAATTTATTACAACAAACAACCTATTAATAAGAAATCAATATGTGACTCCCAGAAGTGTTTTGCGCAAAACGTTAATGAATTTTTAAAAACCTCTTAGGTGAAACAAATTGAAAAACTGAAGAAAGTAAAGTAAGAAGGTGCCGGATGCCAGATACACTGAAGCAAATGATATGGGGGAAAAAAATGCTAAAATTAGTTTTTTGTGTGCATACATTGTTAATGATGAAACTGTTCTGTGTGTGTGTGTGTGTGTGTGTGTGTGAGAAAAGAGGAAGCGGGAAAGAGAAAAAAAACAGGCCCTTCTGGAGGGGCAAAGCCATTAAACAGCATATTTATTGCTCCCCACATATCATTTTAATTTACATTTATGGGCTCGTTGATAACTGTTAAACATGTATTGATGTGTCGCGAGTTTGTGTTTCATATTGCCGGGCTCATTTCCTTTTATTTGACCTCCAAGTGCCTTTTGGCTGCTCCGTGTGTGGAATCAGAATAAACACGTTACTCACATTTGTGTTTTTCCCCTGCTTTTTCTCTCAGAAGTGACATTTTAGGTTGTCACATGTCATGGCAATAAATAGAGGGTGACAATTTGCGTGCATTTGCATGAATAAAGCTGATATTATAAAGGACATAAATTCTATGTTTTGAAATTGTCAAACGCCGCCTGAACTTCAACCAGCACATCTTCCATTATATCATGTACAGTATATTGTACTTCAACCTGTTTCTTCACTGATTCGCTTTGTCTTGACCAGTGCGTCACACCATCTCTATATATACGGTATGTATTGTTTTTACACAACACAATAGAATGGAAAATTGACTGCTGCTGAGAATTCTGAAGTCATTTGTATTTTCTTCCAGAGCAGCTGGTTTTTAATGCTCAACAATGGCAATTTTTACCTATTTTTATAGTCAAACAATCAACTAGAACAAATACACAAGCAATAACTCGCAGGTGCGGCACACACACACACACACACACACACACACACACACACACACACACACACACACACACAGATAAACACACAGAAAATAGCAGGCGGTGAGTCAGATGCTGCAGCCTTTGTAAAATCTCTTTGTTTGTACTGCAGGGCATCAGGCAACATGGAGCCATGTGTGTGTCATGTGTGTCTTGGTGGAGACTGAATCGCCACTCTCTCTCTCTCTCTCTCTCTCCCTCTCTGCTTGCAGGAAGACCATACAGAGCCTTGGTACAGAAGGACACAATGAGGTGGCAGCTCCGCTTGGTTGGCCAGGCATAGCCGGAACAGGAAGAGAGATTACCTCCCGGAGGGTCTCTGTCGGTGTGTGTACGTGTGTGTGTGAATGTGTGCGCGTGTGTCTGTGTGACATCCTTTTCCAATTAGGAACACATTCACCTCTTTGCCAGCAGGGTCATTGGTGCATTATCTTCCTTTTGGAAAACACATCACTATCTCTGCATAGTTTCTCTGAGTTGCAAGTTGTATTTCAAATACTTATTAGCATACAATCACACCTGCCCTGTTTTGTTCGATTCAGTCGATCTCAAGTTCGTTTGCCCCCTAAGTGAGGTTCGTTTGGGCAGGTGTGAACATAGTAATCACACTCAGGTGCGCACCAAAACAATCAGACCGTGACCGTCTTGAAGAGGTGGTCTCAGTCTGGTTACAAATGAACTCTGGTGTGGTTCATTTGTGGTGAGATACAAATGAACTCTGGTGTGGTTCATTTGTGGTGAGAACGTGTTCCGATCTTGATCTGAACCAACTGCAGTCACATGACACATTGTTTGGATTAAACATGAGCATGTTACAGTCCTGGAGGATTGTTAACGTGCACCTCCTCCTGTACTGCCTTAATATGCACATTCAGCACATCCAATGCATCAAAACATTGTTTTCTAGTTGGAGCCGTGCCTCGTTTNACATTTATCTTGCAAGTGTACTCTTCTTCATCGTTTTGTTTACTTCCTGGATTTTTACCGCATGGAAATTCTGACCAATTCTGACCTTTCTCGCGCAGGCATTTTATCTGGTCCGCTCCAATTCTGACCTTTCTCGCGCAGGCATTTTATCTGGTCCGCTTATAAATGCTGCCGTGAGAACATGAACCAACTCTAGGCAATTATACAACTTCGTAACAAAATTAGTCCCTGATTCGGACCAAAGCAAGACAACTCTAGGTCTGAAAGCACCCTTTAACAAAGTCTGTTCAGGGTGGACAGCTCCATAAGGGCACACCATTCTGGGCAATGACAATCGCAATGTTTTTGTTGAACGGCACGCTGTTGCCATCATCCATGCTAACCTCACTAGCATGTCTGACATTTTCTCATGTTCTCCTCAAAGTTACTTGTGGATTACTGTTTTCTTCAGCTCCTGACATGCTTGCCAATAAAAGTCACTTCAGTAACTGTGGTCTAGTCAGTCAGAAATAATTATCAGCCCTCAAGTGGAGGCTGATGGAGATTAGCCCCTCAGTCTGAGTGCATCACGTGTTATGTTACCTAGAAACAATCATGACCACGAGAATAAGGGTTGAACTTGACTTTTCCATTCATTCATCCATAAATTATTACATGTCGGGGATACGCATTGAACAAGTTATATCACAATGTAATATAAATGCCTGGTAATACTGGTAATAAGAGTATCAATAATAACAGCTGTGCACGAATAATTCTCAAGGGAGGATTAGTGCAATCTCTCAAATGAACTGCCACCCAACAACGACAAGTTGTAGTTAATCTAGTAATGAACATGACGTAGGTACAGACGTTTGCAGTCAGTAATTACAAGTCACCTATCGGGATGAGGAAATAAACCCACCAGTCTGTGAACTCTCCTTCTGCTAACGTCTGGCTACCTAGCTTCTAGCTAGCAAGGTCAAGGTTTTCAAATGTAACCATCAGTAAACATGGAGCACCCACTAGCTCACCTGGTAGATATCACTATGCTAGGGATATCAGGAACTGTAATATCCTTTGATTCCCCGAAACTTGGCTAAATCCTGGACAGCATCATTTTATTCTTCATGCTAATCTGGCAGAGCAGAGGAATCTGGCGAGACAGGCAGAGGAGGCGTGTGATTTATAGTGAATAAGGACTGGTGTGACAGTGGGAATGTGAGTTGCTGTCCCGATCCTGCTGTGGATCATTGCTATACTCCTTTCAGAATTGGCTGCAGGCTCCCCGTGTTTAGAAGGTGCGACCATACAGCTGGCTTGTTGAGGTCGGGATGTGAGGACAGTTGATTCATTCCACAACCAGAAACTATGGATTTACAGGGACAATTATAAAGCAGCAGCCAATAATGTAAGAAAACGCAAAGAAAAAGAAGGACTAAAGTACAGTTGACAAGTTTAATGAGCTGATGGGATCTCGTTTCACTGGAGTTGTATCACGTATAATTCCATGTGGCAAATAAATGAATAAATAATGACTGATTGACTTAAATTATATGCTCCCCAACTCTGTATGTAGTATAATGTATGAGCTAGCTCACATCCTCAGAGCCAACTCTATAATTCTGTATGGACTTCAGACTTAGAGTATTTTAACAAGAAGACAGAAACCTTCAAACTTTAGAGGAGCAAAAATCCCAAAAGATAAACTGCATACAAAGAAAGAACCTGAGTGTTTCCATCATGGCTACAGCATCACCTTAGTTTTTTAAGGCCTACCTGTTGCTGACCTTGTTCAAATAATTGGCAGACATCAAATAAAATTGTTACCTTAACCGCTCCTCACGACATTTACTAGATCTGTCAGTTCAATTCTTCAATAATTCAGCATGTGGACTATATAATCCTAAACCTCAAGTCAAATAAAATGAAACGACAGGACGTTGACAGGCACACACAGAGTGTCAGAGATGAGCTTTTAAAGGGGATAATAGTCACTCTTTAGGCCACTGTCTTTTTCCATGAACGACCCCCAAGGGCGAGATAACATGTAACCCTATCTTACTAACTAGATTTTCATGATCCCGAATGCACATCTATGAGCGGCGTATAGACAAAGAGACAGATAGACAGAGAGAGAGGCAGACAGACGGGACATGTATCCGGAGGGGAGAGTGGTATTCTGTGAGGATTGATAGACTCCATATTGTGAGCTAATGATCTCCCTAGGGCGCTGGGGAGAAACGATGAAACCAGCCTGCATGACACTGTCACACTCCCTATGTCACGCTGCCACCTTCATCTCTCCCTCTCTCCCTCACTCTCTGTCTTCCTCTCAACCTCTTTTTGTCTCTTCCTCGGGGAAATGCATCGATTCACCTTTGTTTGTACTGTCACCCACACATATTCAACTGTCACAGCGAGAAGCGGAGTTCACCGAGCTGATAGCGCTGATTTAGAGTAAGAGTCATACGCTGTCCTCATTTCCCCAAAAATGAAACTCCATAACATCTTTTCTCATTTAGTTCAATCTGGTCGAAAAAAATGCCAGAGATGAATGCAGGATGTGTTTAAAAAAAAAAAGTTACTTGAGAGACGGTTAAGAATAGGTGGGAGATAGCATCGTTTGCAGACATAGTAGGAAAAAGATCTTTCTAAACCAATTGTCAGCACTCATACAATCGCAGGCACAATGAACGCACTCACCGGTTGTGTTGATGGAAAAGCACAATCATCTCCTGCGATCTGATTCTCATTGCTGTGCCAAGCTGTCACCGCTACAAGACAAGACGAGGTGGGAGACGAGGTGAAGACACAAAAGAGTATGGATTTGATGTTGACTGTAGTAACGTTAGAGCGCTACCACTGAGGCATTGTATCTGCCAATATCTGCATCTGCTGAAACAATATTTTACAACAAGCGAGTTTGTGTGTGTGTGTCGTGTGCCTGTGGATGAATTACAAGTTAATGGACTCATGGACATAGACATAAGAGCAAGACACCCAGACTGTGAGAGACACTAAAGGACATTTTGCATCTCTTCAAAGTCAATTTGTAGTAGTTGAATGTCTCTGTGGTAGTTTTTTGTCTTTCTGTAGCTGGTCAGTGTCTTTTTGTGGTTGTTTTGTGCCTCTGTAGTCGGTTTGTGTCTCTGTTGATGTTTGTGTCACTTTATAGGTGTTTTGCATCTCTTTGAAATCATTTTGTAGTTAAGTGTCTCTTTGTCCTTCTTGTGTGTCTTTCTTTAGGATTTTTTGTGTCTTTTCTGGTGGTTTTAGGTCTCTCTAGAGTAATTTTACATCCCTTTGTATTTTGTAGTAGTTAAGTGTCTAAGTGGTAGTTTGGTATCTTTTTGTAGCTGGTCAGTGTTTTTTTGTGCCTCTTTGTAGTCGTTCTGCATCTCTGTGGATGTTTGTGACACGTTATAGGTGTTTTGCATCCCTTTGAAATCATTTTGTAATTGTGAGGTGTCTCTGCAGTCGTTTTGTGCCTCTGTGGTTGTTATGTATCTCTTTATAGTTTTTTGTAGTTCTTTGGAGTTTTAGATTTCTTTGCGGTCATTTTGTACTTACGTGTCTATGGTGGTTTGTGTCTCTTTGTGGTTGTTGTGTGCCTATTTTTTGTTGTTTTGTGTTTCTTTGTGGTAGTCTTGCATGTATTGTAGGTGTTTTCAGCGTGTTTTTGCTTGATTGGATCTCTGTAAAGTCATTTGTCACTTGTAGTCATCTCTTGGAAGTCAATTACTAGCCTCTTTGTAGTTGTTCTGCATCTCTGTGGGGTTTTTTCGTGTCATGTAATAGCTGTTTTGTGTTTCTTTGTAGTCATTTTGTAGTTTTTAAGGGTCTTTGCAGTAGTTTTGTGTCTTTGCAGTAGTTGTTTTGTAGTTTTTAAGTGTCTCTGAAGTTGTTTTGTGTTTCTTTGCAGTAGTTTTGGGTCTTTTTGTAGTTGTTTTGTATGTCTATGGTGGTTTGTGTCTTTTTTTTAGTTGTTTTATGTCTCTTTGCAGTAGTTTTGGGTCTCTATAAAGTCATTTTGGTCTCTTTGTAGTCATTTTGTAGTAGTTAAGTGGTAGTTTTGTTTCTTGTGTAGTTGTTGTGGGTTTTTTTCTGTGGTTGTTTTGTCCCCCTTTGTAGTTGTTTTGCATGTCTATGGTTGTTTTGTGTCACTTTATAGCTATTTTGTATCTCTTTGTAGTCATTTTTCATTTAATCATTTTGTAGTGTCTCTGAAGTAGTTTCTTGTCTCTTTGTGGTTGTGTATTTCTTTACAATAGTTGTCATTTTGTGGTTGTTTTGTGCCTCTTTGTAGTTCTTTTGTGACTGTGGATGTGTATGTCACTTTGTAGGTGTTTTGCATCTCTTTGAAATCATTTTATAGTTATTAAGTGTCTGTGTGGTTGTTATTTGCTTTTTTGTGTTTTCTGTGTTACCTCTTTGAAATTTCTAGTAGTTAAGTGTTTCTGTGGTGGTTTGCTGTTGTTTTGTGTTTCTTTGTTGTAGTTTTGGGTCTCCATAAAGTCATTTTGCATCTCTTTGTAGTCATTTTGTAGTTGTGTGTCAGTTGTTTCAGTTCTTTTGTAGTTGTTTTGTCCCCTATTGTAGTCCCTCTGAATGTCTATGGTTGTATTGTGTCACTTAATAGCTGTCTTGCATCTCTTTGTAGTCATTTTAAATCTAGTAATTTTGTAGTTGTTAAGTGTCTCTGTGGTAGCTTTGTGTCTCTTTGTCTTTGGGTATGTCTTTACGGTAGTTTTGTGTGTTTTTGTAGTTGTCTTTTTGTGGTTGTTTTGTGCCTCTATGTAGTCATTCTGCATTATTTTGTAGTTGTTAACTGTCTCTGTGGTAGTTTTGTTTCTTCTGTAGTTGGAGTTTTTTGTAGTCTTTTTGCATCTCTTTGTTGCTGTTTTCTGCCTCTTTGTAGTTCTGCATCTTTGTGCTTGTATGGTTCTCTGTAAAGTCATTTTGCATGTCTTTGTAGTCCTTTTGCATCTCTTGTGCATCTCTTTTGTAGTTCTTAAGGGTCTCTGTGGTTATTTGTACCTCTGTAGTTGTTTTTGGTCTTTTTTTGTTCTGTGCCTCTTTGTAGTCGTTGTGCATCTGTGTTTTTGTATCATTTGATAGCTATATCTCTTTGTAGTTATTTTGTAGTTTTTAAGTGTCTCTGTAGTTGTTTCAAGTTTCTTTGCAATAGTTTTGTGTCATTTTGAAGCTGTTTTGCATCTCTTTGATCTCTCTTTGAAGTCATTTTGTAGTTTTTAAGTGTTGTGTTTCTTTTTGTAGTTGTTCATCTCTTAACAGTAGTTTATGTATGTTTTTGTGGTCGTATTGGGTCTCTTTGTGGTTGTTTGGTGCCTTTTTGTGATTGTTCTGTGTTTATTATTTGTCTCCTTATTGTCTTTTTACATATCTTTGTAGTCATTTGAGACTTCGTAGTAGTTACCTTGACTCTTGAATAATAATAATATTAAGAATGACTATAAACAGAGACTTGGTCCCAGGGGCGCCGTAAACACTTTTGCCCCTGGTAGGCCTGTTAAGAAATCTATCTGTGGCTGGTTCTGCAGAGGACAAACAGGTTGAAATAAAAGTTGTATTCCTGGTGCCCCCACATCATCTTTCCACTTCTTAGTGTGTGATTTGTGCTTCTGCCCTCCTCTAGTGCTGAAAACAAATACTCTCCTCTTGAAGCTGACACCTTGCCATTTTCGGTTCATTTCCACGTCTCCCGTGAGAGGAAGTCTTTGTAGTCTAGAATTA
The DNA here is from genome assembly GCF_006386435.1 of Epinephelus moara. Taxonomy (NCBI): domain Eukaryota; kingdom Metazoa; phylum Chordata; class Actinopteri; order Perciformes; family Serranidae; genus Epinephelus; species Epinephelus moara. Next base: position 16,540,501 of record NC_065519.1, read on the forward strand.
CAGTTTTCTCAGCATCACCTCTCTTCACCTCCCCTCAGTTCTCAATCAAATGTACACAGCGAGGTCTTTGTTTTGATTGCTTTGCTGCCTTCATATTGTTGACTTGTTTTATACAGAGATAGACACTGAGGGAGAGAGACAGAGTAGCTGAGCCGCAGCTGGTGAATAGACTGAGATGGGGTTAGATGTAGGCTGAACTATGTGTTGGTTCGCTCTGAAATTGCTAAGACTCATCTGTCTGAAATTCCTCTGCTATTTCAAACTTATCTGTGCTGCACTGAAGTGTGGACAAGATTGACAAAGAAAGTGCAGCATTTCAGCATTTATGCACCTGGGCTGCTTGTCGAGAGGATACAAACTTCTTCTGTACTTCTGACTCACCGTGACATTTTCTCTTAATGGTTTGATTCCATGAGTCATACTCTTTGTTTTTTATCCTTACCTGCATCATCAAAGAGAAGCAAGAAGTGCCATTACACATGCCATTACAAATCTCAGAGGAAGAATAACATTGATTGAAGGCCCAGGGGACTGTGAATCACTTACTGAGGCAGATTCATCTCAGCAGCTACATCTTGACACATGCAGACGCCAGCATGTTGTCCTGTTTGTGCCAAGAAAATAATGGCATTTCTGACTATCTGGAAAACATATTTTGTTTCACTCGAACGTTGGGTTATTCTTCACAGCAAAGGCAAATGCAGGCAAATAAAGCTTTAGAGTTGCTGTATCAACTATTACATTTTAGCCATAAATGTTATCGAGCAGACAATAAGATTTTTATACGTTTCTTTTACTGTCCAATCACACAATCATCATGGTATAGCCCGTCTGCTGGGATTTGACAGAGTTATTGATCAATACAAACTCGGTCATTATTTTTGCCCGGCTTTCAAACATGACTTCCCAGATTGTTCTCAAGCTTGTAATAAAACCGCAGCCATTAAATCTTCCACCTACTCATGCTTTCATCTGCCAAAAGATGAGGCCTCTAAGGCCAATAAACTGCTAAAGCAAATGAAAAATCAATGATATTATTACAGTATTTAGTATTTTGATATAATACCTTTTTCCACATGGGTTTAAATCACAGGAGGTTTCTTATACAACTTCCAATGATGAGAAATTCCTGGGTATAGTGCTCACCTTGGAAAATGGTATATGGGAAACTAATCAATACAAAGGATATATCCTACATGGGATATATCCTGCGTATTAATCCCTCTCTAATTTGCTGGCTGCGTCAGACGAGGTGTAGCTTCCTGCAGTGATGGATGACAGGTTCCTCTCCTTAGCGAAATAATAGTGGGGAAAAAAGCACATCTGTCTTAGCATTAACAAGGTTTTTGGGGGGGCATACAAATACATACTTTTCTTGTGAATGTGCAGTATGACGACACTGCATGTAATTAGAGAGTTTTGGCTCCACAATCCAAAATTTCAAAGTGACAGAGACTTAGATGTGACGAGTAGAAGGGGATCAAGAATTCAACTGATGTTTTTTTAAACAGTAATTCCTTAACTTTTTGGATTGTGACTCTTTGAATCAAAGCTATATCTACTTGTGACCTCTCTTCACAGGTTGCATACGTTTAGTTCGTGACCATTTCACCCCAAGGATAATTATTCCTTCTCAAACTGCTACAGTTTAATGGCTTTTAAAGTGATTCAGGAGATAAAAGCAAAGCAATATGCTTTTTCTACCCTGCTATTCTGCCACCACTCAGATTTATCTTGCAACCCTTTAACTGGGGTCCAGATCCCCAAGTGAAGAGCCTCCTCTTACATCTACATCTACCCAAAATATGTGACTGCAAATCAATAATTACTTAAAAGGCCCAGCCTGTGCTTTTTTTTTTAACATATTATGTAATCTCTATGAACAGATTTCTTCATATTTATGCAGAATCTCTGGGAAACAGGACAAGATTTTGGTGTTGGAAGCTTTCTGGTTTCAGTTTGTAGTCTGAGTGTTGACCAGTCACATTTCAATGAGCTTTGACTGCCTGCAAGTAACCCGGCTCTTCCGAAGTCGTTGAATACCGGCGCTGGGGCAGTGATTGCGTCATACACCTATGAAAAAAGCAGTCCTTTCACGTTGGTATGATATGCAGCTTAGTGGCGTCACAGGGAAACGTGGCCGCACAACAGCATAAGTTAAGGGAGCTAGAAGTCTGAGTAGGGCGGGCAATCACTGACTTTCACAAAGGAGGCTGGTGTTTGCTTCCTGTATGAATGTTTAAAGCCAAACCCTGTTTTTTTTTTGTTTTTTTTCTAAACGTAACCATGTGCTTATGCTGCCTAAACCCAACCACGTGTGTGTTGGCTAAACGTCCAGGCAAGTCACGTAATTTTTATATCTCATTTCATACGACAAGCGTAAACTCAATGTTCTTAAGATACATCATACATGACAAACATGAAATATCATATAAAGTTTTAAATATATATATAAAAAAGCAGGACATGATAAAAACAAACAAAATAAGAGGTTACTTTTATTATCATTATTCTTAAAAAAGGTAGATAATAATACTAGATAGATAATACTAATTCCTAAAACAAATAAAAATACACTTAAAAACCTAACTAAAAGCTTGTGAAAAAAAAAAGGAAAATGATGAGGAAAATAATGAACGTGGAAAATTTGACATTGTACATTTATTTTGAAAGAGACTGTAAGCAAACTGTACATTTCCCCCTGAAAATGGAGGTGTATTTTGAAAGACACAATGCAAGTTAAAGCCTGAAGTTGACATGGCGTCCCAGAACGTCGACCACAGACGCACCCAGGCTACCTTGCATGTCATATGTCGACATTAAAAGTCCACGACCAATGTGTATTATTTGTCCTAAAACCACCCTAAACGTTCGCTTTCAGTGGTCACTGGTGTTCGTTGATGTTCTGACATAAAAATCGTAGCAAACTGTGGTTTCCGTGATGATTTATTTGACATTTTGTCTAACCCATTCATATAGGAAGCCTCATTGTCCATTGGTAGTAATCTGCCACCGGAAACGGAAAGGGGGTTGTTTATGACAAGGTTGTAGTCATTGTGGTCTTTTAGCTCAGCGAAAGTGCCGGCTTGACAGTGCTGTGTGCGCTCCTAGAGGAAGAACGAGAACAAACTAAGAAGTTTAAACAACTGCACAATGGATTACTCGCTTGTAAACAACCTTCGCAGTACGATGCCTTTGAACACAACGCCAGCCTTCTTCCTCTGCTTCTTTTCTTCCCATTACATTGCAATGGTTTCCTGCCGGTTGGCGACACCCACGTAAAGGAGCATTATCGCCATCAAGTGGGCTGGAGTGTATAACGCGTCAGGGTCAAACGAAGGATCAAGTGGAAGTTTACACACAGGTGTGAGGCAGCTGAAAAAATAGTTCCACATCAGATGAATAGCGAAAACACGGATGGAAACCACAGTTTGCTATGATTTTTATGCCAGAACATCAACGAACACCACTGACCACTTGGTGAGTTTCATGGCTTTGAAAACGAACGTTTAGGGTGGTGTTAGGACAGATTCACATATAGCCATAGGCAGCACTGTTAAGCCAGGCAGGGGAAAGCCAAATTCTCCGAAAATGAGCAATCGTCACTATTTTGGTCTTAACCACTTTATTTCATCATAAACAACCCAGAAATGGGTCTCAAAGTGCAAAATACCGGACTTCTCCTTTAAATTGACCTTTGTCTCCAGAGGCTCATTGTTGTTGAGATTTCATGTCATGTATATCATATATTTACATCTACAATTAAAAACGTGACATGATTTTGGGTTTTCTGTGATCAGTATGTCTTTGCAGAATAAAAACCTGAACACCTTCAAATCTGGAACACTTTCACAGCTGCATCACTGTACAGTAAGGTGCATTTTCAGCATTATATCTTCCTGAGCCGTCACTGTGAAGTTCTCCTTTCCTCTGCTGGGTCTGTATTTCCCAACATGTGTCCAATACAGATTTTTACGGGTATTGAATGTCAGGCATGGTTTCTTCACACAGTGGGTGCTGCATCAGGAGCAGGTGCTTTCTAAAATGCACAAAGCAGGATGAAAACAACTGGGAACATGGCACAATTTTCACCCCAAAGAGGCATATGATTGTAGGTTTCACTGCATGATTGCATGTATATTGTATTTCAGTCCACACGAGTTACGTGCATTATCATCTCCGAGCCTGTCTCTCTTTGCCTTTCTTTCTCTCTGTCTCACTCACACACACACAGTACACACCCATTCATACTGCTTAAACAATAGCAGGTAGTTTCCCTCTGTGTTAAGAGAGCTAGTGAGGTGTGCTTGTTCTATAATTACAACTCTCATTGTGTGCGTCCCACTGCAGTGCCCCAAACCACCATATCTGCCTCAGCCACTTTGTTCAATGGATGTCAGATCACACCATGTGGTCTATGTTGAGAGAGACCATTATATTTAAAACACTGCGGGATCTTCTGAAACAACAGGGGCACTCAGTTCCTTTTGTTCCTCCCTCCTCTCTTCCTCTGTTTTTGACACTAGCCTTCTTGTGATTTTGTCTTTAGTGCGTGGCGACACCTGCTCCTTTTCCTCTCTCTTTATTTCCCTTTTTTTCCCCTCCTCCCTTAGTCTTTTTATATCTCCCCCCACCAATCTTTATGCCTCGCATGCTTTCACACTCCATTTTCCATGCTGGCTCTGGGTATCCCCACTGTGGAGAACTCTGCCTGTTTCATCTGGGTGTGGAAACAGTGTGCTAATATCGCCTGCTTATACCCATTGGGTGGGATAATGGCAGCCATCACTCACTGATGCAGCACAAAAACTGACATTTCGCTCTCCTTGTGCTGACAAACAGCATATACCTCCCACTGCTCCGTCACTCTGTCTTTTGTTTCTAACTCCCCCTTTTCTCTCCGAATCTGTCTCTCCATTTGTCTGTCTCTCTTTTTTGTCATTTGTCTCTCTGCCTCCAAGTCTCCCTGCTCCTCTGTTTGCCATCCACTGTTCGCTCTTTTGAGCGGGTATTGTACAAGGCAAAAGTCATGACCCCTGCAGGATGTTGTTGCAGAAATGGAAACAGCACTTGACTCTAAAAGCTCTACTACTGATCATTTTACTCTTGCATAAATTATTCAGTCCAGTCCTAAACAGGGGGACACATTAAGAGTCATGGCTACTGTTACAACTCAATCATCCTACAGGGGATTCTTATTGCAGCTCACTGATGGAACCATTGGCAGGACAAATGACGGATATGTGGCCAATATACGCACCTTGAAATCCAGTAGTCGTATCACTTTCTTTTCTTTGTGTCCATCCAGGGAGCTATAATAATGGATTTACATATTTTATTTTAGTAGCAGGTGAAACTCAAATTCATTAGTTTTTGGGGCAGTGGAAACAAGCTGTAAAAACAACACTGACATATTATCAACCGATAAAGTTAATATGATTTATTTATTTACTTATTGACACATCCACCGGGTACAGAGCAACATTAGCATTCATGCCACATGCTCTAAGCTCTGTTTTGGTCTCCACCCACACCTGAAAATTGTAATTAGCGGCTAACTGCTCTGTTATATTCACTGCTAACTTTGTCTCTTTGCTGTTGGGTAATGGTAGCTGACAGGGTTTTTAAAGTTTTTCACTGAAAACAGGTCTCTGTTTTATCAGAAAATGGCATTTATTAGAGCGATGCAAATGACCCAAAACAATAAAGTTGCGAGCCCAGTGGCGATTGCTCTAAGACTGCAAGGGAAGCTCAGCTTCCCCTAAAACTTAAAAAAATAAGTGGTCAAATATGTACTGTTGTGTTTACATTTCATTGACTAAATATGCGCTAGAACGTGTTCAACTTTTGTTCAGAATCTGCTACTTAACACAGGTCACTGACGTGACTTTCTTCTCATTCATTCCCGTAGCGTCACAGTGCATTAAACAGTGGAAGCTCAGCGTCCAAAGACTTCAGTGGGGAAGCATAGAGTGAGTTGTTCCACTGCAGCGAAACTACGCAGTCATTGGATAAAAGCTCGGTTTTGTCCCGCCCATCGGACGCTCAGCGTCTCTGGGGGTCTATGGGGCAGTGGGCTGGCCTCGGCTGGCCTGGACGCTGGGCTTCTGCATGATGATTGGATGATCTGTCTGAGGCTGAATCCCTTTTTGATTGACAGCGAAATGAGCGAACCAGCGATCTTGAAATATAAACCACCACCGGAACATTTTTCAAGTTTCATTCCGTTGTTCCGAGTTGATCTGGAGACTTTTCCAATCCTCTTAGTGACTTTTTCTTTGTTAAAAATGACTAGCGACAAATCTAGCATCTTTTTCTGGTGTTATTGGAGACTGTACTCGTGTTTGGAGACTCTGACTTCTGTTGCTCTGCAGTTACTGTCCCCAACGGGCAGCGGGTGCTGCTGTGAGCCACTCCACCATCCCAAAGCACTCACAGGCAGTCACACTAGCCTCGCACAGCAGCCCCAGAGGGTAGAATTTACGTATAAATAAACGGACACATTTTATGATGTAGGCCGAAAATGAGCTTCCCCTCCTTGAAAGACCAGCAGCCGCCACTGTGCGAGCCCCAAACCAAAACTATGACATTTAAGATGCTAAAACTGCACAGCTGATGATTGTTTTCTGTGAGTTCATCACTGCGAACTAAACCTTTCATATTATATTGTCATATGATTAATTGTAAACTTGAAACTATTGATTATAGCAACTTTTAAGTTCATATTTTACCTGTTTTTAGTGAATTTAATCAAACTCCATTAATTCAGTCTCTACTGTAATTCTCCTCTTGCATGAAGTGTTTCTTCTTAACAGTCTTGGCAACACACTACATGACACTGCTGTGACAATCTCCACCCATTCTATTTATAAAACAAAATGCTATGACAGTCAGTTGTTGCAGCTGCATGCATGATTGCTTTTACGAAAAAATAAATAAATCTGTCATTCAAAGGATACTAGAACAACTCTCACATACACATTATCCCCATGGTGTTTTTCACCACATTAAAATTATATTTAATAACAGCATAGTGAGATTTCTACAGTACGCTGAGAGCTCAACACACTCATTTATTCATTTCTCATAACTGCCTATCTTGTTAGGGGTCGTGGGGGGCTGGAGCCTATCCCAGCTGACATTGGGTGAGAGGCAGGGTACACCCTGGACAGGTTGCCGGACTATCACAGGGCTGACACATAGAGACAGACAACCATTCACACCCACAACACAAGCAAATGAAGAAATGTCTTCACCATCAAGGCAACACATAAAAACAATGTGACGTGACAATGTGACGTGACAATGTGACGTGACAATGTGACGACACGTGCTGCATCTAGATCTAGAGACCATCTTGTGATGGGATCACTCTAGTTGCAATAAAGCAATCCACAGCTTAGAGCCAATGTTGGCCAGAGACGTACAGTAAAGAGGAGGGCCAGTGGCCACTTCCCTACTTCCTACTGCTCTACCTCCACCTACCTTGTTGGACCACACCCATCTTTGAACTGGGCCTTTATTTTGATCTCAAGGACACATCTGTTTCAGGACTGCATTTTGTGCAGTTGTAATGTTAGCATGTTGACGAAAATCTGTCCACACACAGACAGACAGACAAACCAACACATTCTCACTCTGACCTTGTCAAATATTGAAGTTTGGTCATGGACTTTCCATGTCCACATATGACGTGCAAGGTACCCTGGGTGCATTGGTTGTTGGCGTTCTGGGACACCGTGTCAAGTTCTGCCTGTTACATGCATTGTCTTCTTTAAAAGTGTTGTATTATTTTGTTTGGTTTGAAATGAATGAATAAACCTAAACTAAACTAAACTAAACAAAACTAAACTAACTACACTTCTGTTTTCACAGGAAATTTACCATTAGCATACAGTCTCTTTCAAATTAAATGCACTACGTCGGTACAACACCGCGAATTGACATTCTTTTCCTTCAACAACAAGGTTAGGTTTAGGAAAAAAGAACAGGGTTTGCCTTTAGAATCTTACGGGACGCGAACACTGCTCTCTCTCGAGTAAAAGTCGATGTTTGTTGGACCCATCCACCAACCCTCCCACCCAGTGGCGTGCACAGACTTTTTGAAGGGCAGGGGCGATATGAAAAAAAAGGGCACTTTAGCGTGCGTTTTGGCTCCCAGGAGGGCACTTTAGCGCGTATTTTGGCTCCCAGGAGGGCACTTTAGCGCACATTTTTGCTCCCAGGAGGGCACTTTAGCAATGCGTTTTGGCTCTCAAGAGGGCACTTTAGCAATGCGTTTTGGCTCCCAGGAGGGCACTTTAGCGCGCATTTTGGCTCTCAAGAGGGCACTTTAGCGCACATTTTGGCTCTCAAGAGGGCACTTTAGCACGCATTTTGGCTCTCAAGAGGGCACTTTAGCGCACATTTTGGCTCCCAGGAGGGCACTTTAGTAATGCGTTTTGGCTCTCAGGAGGGCACTTTAGCAACGCGTTTTGGCTCCCAGGAGGGCACTTTAGCGCGCATTTTGGCTCCCAAGAGGGCACTTTAGCGCGCGTTTTGGCTCCCAGGAGGGCACTTTAGCACGCATTTTGGCTCTCAAGAGGGCACTGTAGCGTGCATTTTGGCTCTCAAGAGGGCACTTTAGCGCGCATTTTGGCTCTCAAGAGGGCACATTAGCGCGCATTTTGGCTCTCAAGAGGGCACTTTAGCGCGCATTTTGGCTCCCAAGAGGCACTTTAGCGCGCATTTTGGCTCTCAAGAGTGCACATTAGCGCGCATTTTGGCTCTCAAGAGGACACTCTAGCGCGCATTTTGGCTCTCAAGAGGGCACTTTAGCGCGCATTTTGGCTCTCAAGAGGGCACTTTAGCGCACATTTTGGCTCCCAGGAGGGCACTTTAGCAACGTGTTTTGGCTCCCAGGAGGGCATTTTAGCGCGCATTTTGGCTCCCAAGAGGGCACTTTAGCGCCCGCCCCATTTGGACTTTAGCAGCCTTAAATTTCATCTGTGTCCAGGCTTGACAGACAGAGAGAGAGACAGACATTTAATCATCTGCAAAAGGTACTAAAAATGGCTTCTATTGTAGTTCAGGCTACAATAGATGTCACCAAGACCACATTTTGCCATGATGACACACACACACACACACACTCACACAGACTCACAAGGTGAAAACAATACCACCTGACGTTGTCAGGGTTGATAACTAGCAATGCAAGAAGCTCTCAACACAACAGAAACTGTTTCCAGGTAACACTAAAAAGTGATACACACAGCTGGGATATACAGTGCTTGTTGCTGTTTATTTATTATAAAGTTACTGAGGTCAGCTATCTCTCAGTGGTGATGGAAAATGACCTAAATGTGTGGGTTTTTTGGCTAATTTTAACATTGTGATGCCATGATTCAGATATTATTACACTTTTCTGCTTTTAACCCAGTGCATATTCTTATTAGATTACAAACAATGGCAGTAATAAGCGTGTCACAGCCGCGTGCATCACTCTAAGTGTCCCCTGGATACAGTTTCCATTGTGTCGTGAGTTTCTTCAGGTGCTATTTGTAAAGGCTGCGCATGTGTCACCAAGATGTTTTGTAAATGCTGTGGATGTGTCGTGAAGTTGGTTAAATTGTTTCTTTGTTCACATGTATTGTATTTGCATGCTTTGTCTTAGTTTGCAGTGAATGAGCTCTCAGGGCCACCGTAGATTTCTATCACCACAGCAGCACAATGCATAAACAGCTTTTGACCTCCCACTTGTGATTAGGCTGAGTTCTTTATAAATAGCTAATTAATTAAAGAACCGATGTAAACACTTGACATGAAGGACAACCCAAGCAGCAACAAACAGCAAACATCAGCCGCTTTCTGCGAGGAGGGCCCCGAGTGGGAGGCATTGTTAAGAGAGAGTCTGCAAAAAGATTTTTTTCTCTCAATTAGAATTGCGAAGGTATCTGGCACGTCTGTTCGTCTCACACAGGAATGAACTGCAGAGGCTTATTTGTGTAATTGCTTTGACGGGTGTTGGAGCCCAGAGGTGAGCCAAGCAAAACACTGGAATGACCCGTCTGTTCACTCGCCTGAACTTGTAACAGAGGCCGGAAAACAAACTGTTCTTTATTTTGTGGTATAGTGATTTTGGCTTCGTTTCTGTTTCACCAGAAACATCTATGGGAGCAGATAAAATACATAATTATTTGAATGTTAACAGAAACTGAATACCGTAAAACTTAATTTAAAAGCCTGGTCTCAATTAAAGCCTAGTCCCTTTTACTAGCCCAGTGTGGCCACACACTTTGACCAATAAAGACCTGTCTCAATCAGAGGCCTGGTCTGGTTGCAAAGCAGTCCTTTTTTTCAGATGTATAAAACCAGGTTGTTGTTGATTTCAGTGATTTAAGCAAATAATAGCCTGGGCTATTAATTGAAGTTTTATGGTACTTAATATTGAAATTTGTGGTTACATTGTCACCTCACAGCAAGAGGGTGGGGGGTTTGAACCTGGGGGGGATGGAGCCCTTCTTTGTGGAGTTTGTATGTTCTCCCCGTGTCAGTGTGGGTTTTCTCTGGGTGCTCCGGCTTCCTCCCACAGTCCAAAGACATGCAGGTTAATTGGTGACTCTAAATTGCCCCTAGGTGTGAATGTGAGTGTGAATGGTTGTCTGTCTCTATGTGTCAGCCCTGTGATAGTCTGGTGACCTGTCCAGGGTGTACCAGGTTCCAGCCCCCCCACGACTCTCTTGATTTGCAATTTTAAAAGCTGAAATTGACAATGTTTTATTCAATGTTCAGAATTTCCATGAATACATGAATATATGAAATAGATTCAGGTTGCTTAAATTCAATTGGTCATGTTTAAAATTCAACATATTAACATCCTGGCTACCCATGCCATTATAGGCAATCAAGTCTGAATGTTTAGACCTATTGAATTTTACTGATGTTCTATCTAAAATCTTTCAACGTAAATATTGTGATCTGAATTTTCCTTTTTTTTTTTTTTCATTGTGAAGCTCAGCTATTTGGATCTGAACTTGTGAACAGTGAAGAAAAACAAAAACAAACTTAGCGTCTGAAATTGCAAATCAAGACATTTTACAGAATAATGTCAAAGAGGGTTTCAAAGCAATGCAGAATTCAATGGTGTTTGAATTTCAATTTGAATGCTGAGTATTCAGTGGCTGTTGAAATTCATACATTTATGTTTCTTACTTGCTTCCATAAACCACTCCTCTAAATACAAAAGAACCTGAAGACGATCAATTTGAAAAACACTATAATAACATAATCACACACATTATTTACTTTATGATATAAGGCAGAAGCTTTTATAATTCCCTGCTCTCTCCTCCCTCTCGCCTCCCTTCCTTTGTTGTTAATCTGATGGTGAAGCAGGGACTTGCTGGGTTAGCAGGGTGCACTATTGTGGCTGAGAAGCAATTAGAAGACACAGGTTTGATTCTCACAGCAGTTCAATAATAGCCGTCCTTCCTGTTGTACCACTGTGTTGCAGCACTGTGAACCCCCTTAACGCTTTACACATTGTGATTGCTGCAAATTAGCACATTCGACAAATGCCTAAAATGTAAACGGAATTTAAATCTGTGAAGGGAGTAGTGAAAGACACAGCCTGCTTCTTCTCTCCCAGCAGTACCCAGTAGCACAACATGTGTTTCTGGGTAAAGGAGGAAAGCGTGAGGAAGCTTAGGTATAAATAGAGCTCTCTTTTATTTTTCACGGTGCACTTTTGCATCATGCATGAGGTTTTTAGCTGCTAAAACGCAACCATGGTGGCAAAGGCTACAATGAATGCACATAATATGCAGTGTTGTTTTTGCAAAACGATGAAACAAACACAAAGAGGTTTTCACTTGATTCTCTCACAGGAAGCTCAAGCCCATCACGAAATGTCATTTTCCACAGTGGCAGCATGCACTTTACAGTAAAGTTTAGCCTTTTCCCATTAACCTACAGATCCTGGAGCCGATTCGTCTGCCCTTTCAAATCGCTGTCTCCAGGGTAACTGAAGCAGTAACTCTGGCACCTGTTAAGTACTGAACAGAGAGAGCAGATGATTCACCTGAAGCCAGACTGCAATCACCTCTATTCATAGATTAATAACCTCCTGTAGTTCCAGACCTGCAGCTTTTCAGTGGGTGTTGAGCAGTGTTGGTGGGGAACCTCGCTAAAGCACGTAGCGCTCGCTAAGCAATCAGCTGAATGTGATTGCTAATTTTGATGGAGGGGAGGTGATATTTTGCTCTTTTCATGCACACCTGCACAGACGCGCCCACACATACAATACAATGCATCCCTGTGGCGCGGGCAAGAGTTCAATATATGTGGGATGAGTGGAGACAGTTGCTGAGCTCTCCAGAGGTTGCCAGTGGGGTCACTGAGGGTCAGTGATCTGCAGCCCCTCAATCCCAGAAATGGTGGCTGTTGTGTGGCTACAGCAAGACAGCGCCACGCGGCTGCAGGGTCAGGGCACCAGAGACTACGGGTGCTCTCCCTTCGAATGTGGCAAATACGATGTGACATGTCAGTGCATGCTCGAGAACATCGCCCTCTTTCACTCATACTGGCGCACTATTTTTTTTACCCCCCTCTCTCTGTTACTGGCACACAAACACCCACACACAGAACAGACACATATAAAAAAAAAAACAGTAGCTTTCTCTATTTCTCACAAAACCAGACACAGAAACACAAAGGCACTCAAATAGAGAAACGCAGTTACTCACTCTTGCATGAACACGCACACGCAGACACACACATCACTCTACTCCCCCTGTGGCTGCCATCAAAAGCAGCCACTCTGCCCTACACTATGTAAAAGTAACAGCTTGCTTTTATTCTCCCTGGTCTCAGCCTCTCTCCTCCTCCCGCTCACTCGTCCTTTCCTCCGCGGTGACTTCCAGTCTTTCCACGTCATCCCACCTCTCCGACACCTCTCCTACCACCCAGCGGTTAAGTGCATTTGCAGACTGTCTCAGATAGGCTGTCATATATATTTCAGAGGCATTTCAGAGCATATTCAGAGGCTATACAGGGCGTGCTATTGTGCTGTGGCTTTTCACAGTCATTTTTTCCCACATGAATAAGACATTTTTTGACTGTAATGATCTCATATACTCACTTAAGTGTGTAAGCGCACCTATGATTTTCACAGTGGGTCGATAAGATATTTGACGTGTCTTTTACAGGCTGTAACAGGATGTCCTGCGTTAGAAAAAAAAGTTATAATTTATTCATTTACTGTAACATTTCAAAACAAACATCATGTTTTGTTTTAAAGGTCCAGTGTGTAAGATTTAGGGAGATTTAGTGGCATCTAGCTGTGAGGACTGCAGATTGCAACCAGCTGAAGCTTCTCCTGGTTAGGATTCTTGCAGTGTTAATTGTTCAGGAGGTTTTTACTGGGAGCCAAAATATCTGCAGAGGTCCTCTGTAGAGCCAGTGGTTGGTTTGCCTGTTCTGGGCTTCTGTAGAGACATGGTGGTGCAACATTGTGGACTCTGTGGATGAGGACTTGCTACCTATGTATCTATAACAGCTCATTGTAATGTTATGGAAACAGCAATTCTTATTTTCAGGTGATTATACACCACTTAAACCAGATATGTCTCTACTTAAACCAGTAGAGACATATCTGAGATATGACGTCATGGCCACAAAAGTGTTTTATGCAGAACATTATGACGTCACAGTGATGTTGACCCCTGATGTTTTGGATGTAAAATGTATTTACGTCATCATTATATCCTATTAGACGTGTGTGTGAGATTTTGTCACAGTTAGTTTTGTAGTGATGTACAAATGTACAGTGGGAGCTCAAAGTATCCCACAGTGCACCATGAAAAGCAGTGTACAACCAATGGTCACGCACTGCTGTGTAAAGTTATTTATCAACTTATCATGTTACAGATGAGCTCACTATTTAGTCCTCTACATAGAACTCCCCACATAGTAAGTAGGGAGTAGTGAATGAGTGAATGTGGAGTGGATGTCTGTACCAAATTTAAAGAAACTGCCTCAAGGCCTTCTTGAGATATCGTTTTCATGAGAGTGAGTCAAACTTTTGACCATCAAATTCTAATCAGTTCATCATATTATCCAAGTGGACGTTTGTGCCAAATTTGAAGAAATATCCTTAAGGTGTTCTTAAGACATCGCATTCACTAGAATGGGACGGACAGCAAACCTGACAACATAATGCCTCCTCCCACAGCTATCACAGCACAGAGGCATGAAAACATACTTATTATATTATGCTGCCAACATAACCCCCAAAATCCTAAACACTGAACCTTTAAAATACAATTTTGTTGCAAAAAATACGGTTAAAAATGTCGTAAACTATTAAAAGAGTTGTGGGTCTTAAACAGTGGTCTGCTGCTCGTCTCGCCTACATCTCACGCCATCCAGTATCCCTCCACCTTCTGATGAGAAACTCAGCTTATATATGTGTAATCTGAACTACAACACTTTGGAAATGTTTATATGATACGTATGAAATGTACAAATGTGACATAATTGCAGAAACACACAATGCCAACACTTCTTCTGGCAACTAGGCTGTCAAAATACTGATTTAATAAGTACATTGTATTTGTAGAGGCTATAGGTGTTCATTTACTGATGAAGCTATTTAATACTTAAGATCCATATCAGTACAAAATAGCAGCAATCAATATTATTCAATAGACTGCAATTCATTATTCGTGCGTGATTGTTTTCTCTGTTAAAGTGTTGAAACCTGTGGAGAAACTGATACAACATACAGTATACACATAAACATGCAGATAGGAAACATGATATGAATAATGACACACAGATGAAACGCAAACATAAAAAGGGTGATTATGTAGGACACACACACATACACAAACACACACCAGCAGCAACAAATGGAAAATCATCCCAATTTGTTTTTTCTTCTTTGATGCTGTTATGGAAATTGCTGTAATTTCACCTGCACGTCTGCTCGTCCTCATAACCCCCACCCAGGATCTTAGAAAGCTGGGAAGTGTTAATAATATTTAAAGTTAAACGCCATCTGTTCTCGGGGCCTAACGTGAATACCAATACGGCCGGCAAACGTTGCAATTAACGGAGCCAAGATGTCAGGAACGCCGGAGAGGCAGACTTTGAGCCTCCCGCTCCAGGAAAAGAGAGGCAGATGTGATGTGAGTGGAGAAGACTTTCCTGTTCTCTTGTCCCCCCTTTCCCTACCTCCATCTGCCCATATGTGCTAAGATCCCCAGTATCATCTTTACTTAGGGGAATCTGCTTTGAAATATATCGGCTTTATAAATGGCTGTCTCTCTCTATTTGAATGTTTTATACGCAAAGCCGAGGAGCATCAGTCAGGTAAATGAGAGGCATGCTGTTTTTTTTTTTTTTGTTTTTTTTTTAAATGAAAGCAAATTGCATTTGCCCTGCCATACACAGTTTGTCGCCTCAGGGATGTTCTGTTTGTGTTTGTGTCTGTGAAGAAAAAGGGAATGCATTTGAATAGCTTGATTTATATAAAAAAACATATGTACGAGACTCTGACATTCATACACTTTACATTACTGACTAAGACTAATGTGGATGATTTTGAAAATGTAATTTATGGGCGGAAAGCTTTCTTTCATGCACGCCACTGTTTTTAGATCTTAATCTAAAAGTTTTCTGTCAACATCAATATCTCCTCTTCTCCATCTCTTGCTTCTTTTAGTTTAATGGCAGTTGGGTAAACACAATGTGGTGCATCAAAGTCACGATCTGGTAAAGAAAACTGTGGAGAGCTATGTCACCTCTGAGTTTCTCTGTGTTTATTTTGTGGTGCATTTCAGCCAGTCACATAACAAAGGAATGGAATATCCTGCTGTTTGGCGCCAGGTTATATCCCTGATTCCCTCATCATCTATTCCACCTGCGGACAATTTAGATCTGCTGACCTATGTCACGCTCCCAGCTAAAATCCAAGGATGACGGAGTATTTTCCTTTGTTGCCGCTAACTATTTAGATCTTTCCCCTGCACTACTATCCTTTAAATGAGTCATATAACTCATCTCTTTTCTTTAGACTTTGATAGTGATCGGTTACACAAGCATTTCAATAACAACACCACCCTATTACCCACAAAGTATGTTTATAAAGTGTACAGTTTTGTAATGTCTGCCCACATTAAAAGGGATAGTTCACCTCAAAATCCAATTTTCCTCTTATCTGTAGTGCTGTTTTCCAGGCTAGATTATTGTGGTGTGAGTTGATGAGTGTTGGAGATATTGGCCGTTGAGATGTCTGCCCTCTCTCTAATATAATAGAACTAGATGGCACTCTGCTCCTGGTGCTCAAAGCGACAAAAAATATGTTTGACAAACTCAACAGCAGTGTCTCTTTCCGGAAATCATTTCAATCAGGAGAGACAGAAGAATGAAACAAAGATGAAGTATAATGCGAAATATAAGTGTACAGATAAACAGATGATTTGTGCTGATAAGATTTTACAGAAGTCTTTGCCACTTAGACACCAGAGGGAGATTATTTGTGATTGTGAGACATCTGAGCGGCAGCAAGATAAATCCCCCCCATGGAGTCTAGACACTGGTAGAGGTGGTGGTGGCTGATGACTTTGGTTGATGATTGCTGAGGCGAATAGAGGCTGCATCCAAGAAGACGAGGTGATGATGGGGAGATGGAGGGTACGCACAGCAGGAGCATGAAAGGACTGTGGGCAGAAAAAGAGCCATATTTAAAATGAGGAGCAGTGAGATGATAGGCTGATTGAGAGGGTGTGTAACTGTTCTGTTTGTTGATTGTGGATCAGCTGTAGAACAGCATATGACTCGACTGACAGCTCCGAACACTGACAGCCAGAGATGGAAGCCCTTTTTAAATAGGAATTGTGTAAATTTGCAGGAAAGCCCAATGAGTTTTCGTTCAGCATTGGCAGTATAAAATCAAAATCAGGGAGTGCAGCGACCTACTTTTGTTCATACAGAATGCGCCTTTTTCGGAGCAATGGGGCGGCGTGACTCATGAGCAAGTAACAATACGTGTAGCTCGGCGTGTGACGTAAACAGTGACGTACTCCGAGGGAAGCCGCGGCTGGTCAGTCCTTCGGCTATTCTCTCATAAGTTGGCCTGTCCTTCACCGTGCCCGTCATTTGATGGTTAATGGCCTCTGCGTTTGCGTGGGCAAGGAGGGCGCACAATCCCTTGTCTCCCCAGTTGCTCATCTTCACAGTGTCTGTCAGGTTTGCGTTTCTCTCTTGCTACTAGCTGCTCACTTATTCCTGCTATCAGCTGTTTCCTGTTAGTCCACCGCCAGTGGGTAGCATGTGTGGTGTCATCAACAGCTCCTCCGACAAGTCTTCAACAGCCCCTCCCGTGGCGGAAGGGCACCTCATTCTCTTTAAACCAAAACAGTTCAGCCAATATGTTTACCCCTACGCGGCGGAAAATTGGGCACCTTGAATCAACTCGCCAATCCAGCTTTGTGTGTCTAAACGCTCGCAGCTTGCCGACAAAATGGCCCAACATTCGCAGAAAATCTGGCAGTGTAAAAGGGGCTTCTGAATTTGGCTAGAGCTTCATGACCTGGTCACTCAAGATAATCCACAGACCTTGTTATGAGCAGTTTCATGTAGGAACTATTTTGTTTCTACCAAACTGCAACCACCAACCATGTCACAGCACGGAAGTAAATGTGCATCTACTGCTAGCTGACCTAGCACCACTGAGCTAGCTAACGGCACAGCTCAGCCAAGGAGGGTGGCATTAATGTTTATATCTGGCGCTGTCACAAGCACGAGCCTCTCACACATGAGTAGATGCACACTTCCTTCTGCACAATGATATGGCTAGCGGTAAAAACAAAATAGTTCCGACATGAAACTGTTCACAACCAGGTCTGCAGATTAAAGGAGACATTACTGTTGAATTTTTCAGATGTATTTTTTGGCACTTTGAGCACCACAAGCCGAGTGCCATCTAGTTCAGTTATATTCGAAAGAAGGCAGACGTCGAGCGCCGATAGCTCCAACACTCAACAACTCACACGAAAACAATCTAGACTGATAAATAGCACTATAGGTAAGGGAATTTGCGGTGAACTGTCCCTTTAAAAGTCCAACAAAATGTATTTGCTGATGCTAATTTTTGTATGTAACTTTTAGGAGACGTCTTAATTATATTACTAACAAATCAGCCATGTTACTCAGACATGTAGTTTCAAACCTGGCAATGACAGTGTAGCTAAAAGGAGATACATTTGAAAACACCTTTCCCCCCCGGCCCTCCATTCGCACCAAGTCGGTGTTTTTGACAGCCAAAACTGAGCTTGTCAATTGGACTCTCCAGAGCAGGTACTACAAATTTTAAAACACCATTATCCCATCACTCTCACCTTCTCTGTCTCTTTTTTCTGTCCCTCTTCACTATCCCTAACACCATGTTCGCAGTGGAGTCGTGTGCAGGAGAGGCCAGCTTTTGTGCGCCCCAGTGGGATCACTGGTGTCACTGTTCACACATTCAGGTTCATGTGACATTGACCTGTAGGTGACAGGAGAGCTCAATTCTCTGGAGGGTTAGGTGTTGCCAAGGCTGCTGAAAGCACCAACAGTGAGGTCATACTGTGAGGCATGCGGCATTCAATGGATTTACTTTGATGATTCAGGCTGAAAAAAGCCTGACAGCCCACAGTGACACAATGGCCTGTAATCTATTTAAGATTAAAGTCTGTCAGCCTTTGACAGTTTCAAAGAGACATACACCACCCAAATAAAAGTGTCTGGAACAAACATAATCATGTAAACAATTATCAAGCAGAGTGCAGCAATACTAGAATAGATTAGATCTCCATATGTTTATTATCAGGACCTGTGTCTGATTATTGCTGCTATGGTCCAATGGGCATGTTAGAGTGTATGCTCCGAGGAAGAGCAGGCTATGCCTTCCAATATCAGCTGGCCTCAAAGCTGTTTCTATAATGCATGAAGATCAATACGCTGTGGCTTTGTGAGTGAGGCCTTGCAACTCTGGGCCCATATCAAGTATTCCTGCCAACTGCCCCGCCGTTTGAAGAGATCTATGCCTTTGGATTTATCAGGGCTCAGGGGAGAGAAGACTACAGTCTGGATACCTGAACTGCTATTGTTTGGAGAGAAAAAAAAAACAAAGCTAGTATTGCTATGTTTGGGGTTATTCTGACATTTGCAGTTTTATGACAAGACTTGATGGCGACTTTCAGAGAGGCAGTTTCCAGAGATCAGTACTAAAGAAGCATTTCACCAAAAATTTACCTCAGCTTTATTTTCTCCCAGTGATTCCCAATTGACCTTTAGCTAAGCCCCGCCCCAAGTGATCGTCCATCAAGCTGTTGGAGCGAGCATGGAGCCCACACTGTGACTAACTCCTGAAGAAATATTATCATATTTTTGGAAAAATTAAAGAGTGATTCCAGTGAGAAGCAGACAGACTCAGCAGCAACAACAGGTTAAAAAGACAAAGATAGTTAGAAGCTAAAGCCGAACTATAGGCTACAGATCACAGTGTAAAAGTGAACCACCACATCACTGCTGATCGCCACAGAAGGGAAACTTTGCCGATGTACAGCAGGGTCGGTCTTTGTTTCACTGTTATAACCATTAAAAAGCAAAAGCAGCATGTGTATGCATTCAGTAGGCTATATCTTCAGTAGCTAGCTAGCTAACCCTACACTTTTCAGGGTCTGATTTTGGTTTTGGAACAGGGAAGAAACGTATATCTTTTTCCAACCTCTCCAGGTAACGAGTATCATTAATACACGACGTGCCCCAGGCACAACATTTAGCTCCAAATCCACAAAACCAGCCTGAAAATGAAGGAAATCTGAAACGATTGCATTTGAGTCAATGGAGCACAGCTGTGTTGTTGTCAGACGCTGGCCTGAACCGGCTCGACACTATGATTAGTCAGTCTTCGCCGGGGGGCAGGACTTAGCCAAGGGTCAATTAAAGGCTTTTGCTCAGTCCAGTCACCAGAAGAAAATGTTGCCGTTGTACATTTATGCAAACCATGGATAAATTGCATTTCTATGTTTCATTGTTTCTTATGTAGCTTTGATTATATGTATACTGTATGAGTTGACCTTGTCTTTTAGAGATTGACGAGATGGTGGGTGGTGTAGCAACTAGGCGAGATGACTGTCAAGCTGCTGTCCAGTGCAGACTACTGTTAACGACCAACAAACAACAAATCAAGTTGCTCTTACAGTGAGATATTGCTGCCATTTCCAGCCTTGATTGTGCCAAATCATGTACTTTAAACCAAAACATGATCTTTTTCCTAACATTAATCAAGTGGTTTTTGTGCCTAAACATAATCACATGTTAACCACAGCGTTGAAATGTAAAAAATGTCTGCAACACAATAACGTACAAATGTTACATATCTGCTGTTTGCAGAAACGTACAATGCCAACATTTATTCTGGTGATTTTGGTTGCTTCTGCACCTGCATCATTATATTACAAGCTTGTTTCACTATGTATTGTGTTGTATGTTCTAGCTCTCATGTGCAACAACAACATATATTGCTAAAGGAGTTAACACATATGTGTGTCTGTAGCTATTGTTGCAAATGCAAAGTGAAAAAACAATCCAGTCAAATCTGTTTCTCTCAAACTCTCCTAAAGCAGTAAACCCCCTACCTTGGTGCACTGACAGTTTTGTATTACATGAAGATAGTCCAGGCTGAGTGTAGATTACTTAAAGGTACCCTGTGGATTTCTCATTTTGAAGAAACATGGCTTTAGTTACGTTCAGACTCTCTCTCCCAAATTCATGTTGTATATCCCTATCATCCAGCAAACACATTTATTGCATAAAAATGTTTGTCACAAAACCTTATTTCAGATGTTTAATGCTTGTTGCCTTCTTCTCTTCTTTTGCTTCCTTATTTGTAGAACACAGTACATCATCAGACATGTCTTTCCACACCACAAGTGGTCAAAACTCCACAGAGTGCCTTTGAGTTATTAAAAAGGTAATTGAAGGTTAAAATTGAGTCTGAGACTTATTTATTAATTCATTTGTATTTTATACTCTCGCTTTTCCAGTTCGAGGTCCTGGGCTGGATGGAGCCTATTCCAGTATGCAATGGGAAGAAGGCAGTGACTCTGCATGTTGTTGGAATACAGGAATGAAAAGCACTCAGAGGAAACTCACTTGCATACTTGGAGAGCATGCAAACTCCAGACAGAGACAAATGGCATCAAATTGAGGGCTTGTGTCCATTGAGTCGCTGTGCTGCCAAAGAATTTATATCAGCGTCCAGCAGGCATACGTTACATACATAAAAGGGGTTTAAGTGATTGTGGGGAGAATCTGTGCGCGCAGCTTCACCAGTCAAGGCCAGAAAAACAACAGCAGAGAACGGCTGCACTTGCACGAAGACAGTAGTAGGAGGCAAAACCATGATGCTAAAATTGTAATGCATCGACCTACCTACTACTTGTATTGATATTTCCCTCTAGTGGACCTTTATAGTCAAGCAGTGCCTACTCACAACCACTCAGCAAAGGTCAAATATGTCTAGGAGTTGGCGTTGTCAACCAAAGAGTGTTCCCTTGTCAGACTGTTTTTAATTATAGTAGTTTTTAGAGGGCTGAGGTAGGAAGAGGTGAAACTCTCCAGCATTTACTAAGAAAACAGAGATTTATAAATACAATATTTTGTAGCTGAAATGTGCTCTTCCTCTCTCATCTGTTTGTTAGATTTGACCCTTAGATTTATCTCGACTATGGTAGCAAGTAAGAGATATACATATTTGAACAGCCGCTGAATAGCATATTTCACTTTGAAAACCATGTCTATAACTTTATTTGTTCTAAATTCACCTGTTTTACATGATAATTTCTTGATTTGTAATTTCAAAAGCTGATTTTTTCAAAAATTCTGATCCAAAAACACAAGTTTGATGATTTCAAAAGATAGATTCTGGTTGGTCAGTTAAAAAATTAAAATAGTACATCAGTCAAATTCATGTGGTACAAACATTCAGGCTGTATTGCCTATCCTGTCCTGGGTCGCCAGGATGTTATTATCTGAATTTCAACTTGAAATTTTTAGATCTGAATTTGACCAGTGGAATTGGAGCAACCTGAATCTTCATTCAACTGCAACTTTTGAAATTGCAAATCAAGAAATTTCATACATGGACAAACCAACACGTTTTGACAAGAGTGTCTTCATCAGGGTGTAAAATGCATCGGAAACAGGTACGCAATTTTAAGAACTCGTGGAGGGTCATGTGACACAGGTCACGTGATAAATTGGTGTAGCCCTACCAGACAAAAACCACATTGAAAGAAATTACAAATGAAAATGATGTAAATAAAATAAAATATTTAGTAACAAGAAAAAAGGTTCAATGCCAAATTAAAAGAAAGGAAACGACAGTGAAATAAAGAAAGAATTGTTATATATTGTGACAAACCTGCACATAAAGTGGCAGAAGATAAAAAATATAGAGCCCTGTCCCACTTGGAAGTTGTCGAAATCTGGCGCTTGGGCAGTGACTTGCGGTGTCAGAAACCAAAGAAAAAAGGCATCCCTTAACGTCAGCATGATACGCGGCCGGTTGACCTTACTGTATAGCTCAACGGCGCCTGGCTGCGTCAGGGGGAAATGCGTCAGGACAAGGACAAAAGTTATGGCGGCAAAAGTCCGAAGGGATGATGGATGGGTCCAACAAACACCGACTTTCACTTGCGAGAGCGGTGTTCACGTCCGGTAAAATTCTAAAGCCAAACCCTGTTCTTTTTTGTAAAGATAACCACGTGTTTTTGTTGCCTAAACCCAACCATGTGTGTTTGTCGTTGAAGGAAAAAAAACATCAATTCGTGGTGTTGTACCAACGTAGTGTGTTTGAATCCTTTTTCTTGTTACTAAATATGTGAATTACTGTAAGTATACATTTATGTCATTTTCAATTGCAGTTTCTTTCATTGTGGTTTTCGTCTAGTAGGGCTACACCAATATATCATGTGACCCCTACATGAGTTCTTAAATGGCACACCATTCCATTTAATTTTATGATGAAGACTCTCTAGTTGAAATGCTTTGGTTTATCCATGTATTAATGAAGGATTTTTAACTACAGTTACAGTGCCTTGGATGTATTTTTGGAGTTTAAATGACGTTTTTCCAAACAACTTTTTATGTTGGGGCTTCAGGACACTTGGATCACTACGGACAAGCAGTATGGAGATATTTTGTGGTTTCCATTATGTGTTTTTTTGGATGTTTTTATCTGGGGCGCCGTCAGCCTGCATTAGGTGGAGTTGTGCTGCTACCCACTCTCCCCCGGGATCTCCGCAAGGGATGTGAGGACTCTAAAACTTCACCTGAGCCTCCCTCGGCATATGGGTGAGTAGATAATGGCTGAATTTTCATTTTTGGGTGCACTATCCCTTTAAGTTTTCAGTTCAAATATTTTTATGTCTGTCATTTTCTTCCATACATTACCCTCAATTCAGACACCTCTGCACGCCCCTTGTTAAAAACACACTGTCATAGTGAATCACAAAATTCATCTTTGAGGACTCAGACCACTTTGTGTTTGATTTAATCTTTCATTGAGCGCCAAATTCCTCCAGATTAGATGTTAAACCATTAAAGGCCCTGTGCACCCGCACAGGTGTTTCACTTACTCTGGCTGATTAGATCTGTGCTGAGGTTGCAGTTGGTCACAAATGTCCTTGTATTAATAAAAACTGTAAAGGTGTAAGTTGTTCGAGGCATAACAGGTGCAAATAAGCTAACAAGAAGAGTCCAGGGTATGTCAAGCACGGTCTGTACACACACACACACACACACACACACACACACACACACACACACACACACAGTCCAGTGAAATGTAGAGCCTTTAAAAAGTGAAAGTCGTTCAATATAATCTCAGATCAAATTATTTTGACTGTGTGAAAGAATGTAGTGAAGTGTTGCTTTGGGTCAGGTGCTACTAGATATACACCATGGCTTTCCTTCAAGCAACAGTTTAATAGGCTGTAACACTTGCGACATGTATTCAGACACCTCATGACAAATCACCACAGACACAATAATATTCCTTCTGGGAAGATGAGATCATGTATTTGACTCAGTAGTGCCGTTATAGGAATTCTATTGAATTTAGGCTTTAATAGTCTCTTCTATAATGCCCCTATAGGACATTAAACACATCTAAGATGACATTTTTCTTCTCTGGATTAAAAGTCATAAAGCATGTAACACAGTAGGCAGCCACACATACAGCGATCCTGATTCCCTTTTGCATGGGATGACATTTATCGCAGTCACATACCTTGTACACTTTGTATGACTTTCACAAGCTGACGAACTGTTAAAACCAACAAGCCCCTGGCCGCTCTCCCTACAGCCCTAATGGCCAAGTCTAATGGCTGTTTGTCTTGTTTCATGGTAATTGGGGGGCAACTGACTCTGCAGCAAAGTCTCTGCTTTCTTTTTTCTACTGAGATTCTTCTGCTGGCCCCCTCTGGGTCCGCCGCTTTGTAGGTACCGGTTTCTGCTCTAATGATATCATAATTGCTGTTTTCCCTCGCAGTGGACAATGGTTGCCAAGCCTGAAGGTGGCCCAACAAATGAGCT
Source organism: Epinephelus moara (assembly GCF_006386435.1). NCBI lineage: Eukaryota > Metazoa > Chordata > Actinopteri > Perciformes > Serranidae > Epinephelus > Epinephelus moara. The sequence continues at coordinate 16,565,128 of NC_065519.1, forward strand.
GGAGATCAAACCAGGGACACCATGATGATGAAGGCACTGCGTCGATGCAGAAAAATAGCACATATTCATCAAAGCGTTTTGTATTGCGTTTCCTTTTCGATGCTGTTACTGATATTTTCCCGCGTTCCTCATACCTACCAAACCACCTGGTTATTCACGATACATCATTAGTGGCGGAAAATACAAATGAATCCTCGCTGTGTAAGTCAATTTGGAGACTACACTTGTGTCCTTGAAGCAGCTGTAGGAAACTGAGATATTAACTTGACCTGTGTGGTGAACGACACTGGCAGCCTGAGAGAGCCACAGATGTACACACTTATACACGTGTCCACACATGAACGTGCCAAGAGATTGGCAAGACTAACGATATATTTTGTATTTCACGCGTCATTCCTGCGATGTCTGCTTCCAGGATTCACAAAGGCCAGCTCCTCTCCTTGCTGCACACTCACAGGAGTGAGATAGTGCAGTGCTGTTTGAACAATCATTTCTCAGTCCAGCTGAATTCATGCTGACGCTCCAGTTTGCTCAGTTTGCTTTCTGAAAACTCCCCTCTTCCTCTTTTTAATCCTCTGAGGGGAAGCAGAGAGAGGGAGAGAGAGGGAGAGAGACCAGCATTGAATGCTGACAGGGACATAACTTGCCTTCCCTGCATACCTTGTTTACAGTCTCCCTCCCTGCTGCTATACCCTCCTCTCTCAATGGAGCCATAAAAAACAAATAGGGGCTTTTAGAGAAATTGCCTGTGCACTGAAGATTAATAACAGTTGCACCAGTTCACCCAAGAAAGTCTCTAGAGGCAAAAACGATATTGGAAGATTAAAAGTGCCACATCCCTAAATTGGAATGATTCAGAGCTCGGGCTGCTCTCTAACCAGCTTATTGAGAGTCAAGGCCTTGGTCTACCTGCCAGACAAAGAGCATCATTAAGTATTTACTTCTGGATGAGTATCCGCTGCATGAGTATAATGATGAGCTGAGGGTGGGATCGATCCTGTGTGTGTAAGATGAAAGTGTGTTGGCCCTGGAGCTGTCGCAGAGGGACACAAAATGACAGGTCACCCAGAGTGAGGTTAGGTCATCTTTTCACAGTTTGCAGCCCATTAGGTAAAATAGCCATATAACAATAGGTGAGCTGGGCATCAGTTTGACCCGTTACTCAGAGGCTGAGGGCTACAATCTCATTACTTAACTTGTTTGGATGTAAAATTGCACATTTAAGGACTTTAAATTTGCTTTACTTACATTAATGACTTGACTTTAACTTGGTTTGCCTATTCATGACTTGGGAGTTGACCTCGACTAGAGTCGTTCCCAGTTGGGGGAGCCCTTCTGTGTGGAGTTTGCACGTTCTCCTCATGTCGGTGTGGGTTTTCTGAGGGTACTCCAGCTTCCTCCCACAGTCCAAAGACATGCAGCTTAATTGGTGACTCTAAATTGTCCGTAGGTGTGAATGTGAGCATGAATGGTTGTCTGTGTCTATGTGTCAGCCCTGTGATAGTCTGGTGACCTGTCCAGGGTGTACCCGGCCTCTCGCCCAATGCCAGCTAGGATAGGCTCCAGCCCACCCGCAACCCCCAACAGGATAAGCGGTTACGTAAAGTGAATGCTATGTCGATTAAAGAAGTAAGAAGAGACACCACCACTACTGAGCCTACAAAGACACGGAGAGCAATGTGTCTTTTTTGGCTAACTAATTAGCTTCTTGGCTAGTAAAACTTTTGACCAGATACACAATCTCATATGACTTATGATTCGTTTGACTTTAACCATGACTTGAACTGTCTTGCTTGAATTATAGCAGGGTCTCGACTTGATTGATTCTCATCACAGTAACTTGGGACTTGCTTGAGACTTTAAGATTAAGACTTGAGACTTGCTTGTGACTTGTGCATGTGTGGAAAATAGAAATAAATGACAGGTAATTTTTATGTGTGTGACTCACTCCTACTGCTGCCATGACTACCAGAGAAAGGTCCAGTACGAATGTTTTGGCCTGCAACCGGACCTTCATTATACCTGCATGCCTTTGCAAACTTAGAAACTATACGTCTGTGCACTTCTCCATCCTTTTTTTTTTTAATTTTTAATTGGTGGCACATTTACATACAAGAAGAAAGGGGCAACTGACAGACATAGACAGTAACAAAAAGCAGTTATGATGAAGTATGTGGTGATATGATAAGAGTCCGGGGCTAGAGATGAGATTTCCTCAGGTGTTGGTAATGTTTGTGGGTCTGTTTGTTGGGTAAGGAGTAGGCTATGGGATGTGTGGCAGAGAGGGAGAGAAAAAGGAGCTGTGTTGATGTTAAAGTGACAAGAACTATATCTTGTGTGACAGCTATATTATTTAAATAGTAATATATTAACGCAGTGTTAAGTTTAAGTGATGTGATAATAATATAATGGCCATCAATCAATACACTGTAATATAATAAGCACTATTGTAGTTAACTGTGAAACTGTAAAGTGATGAGGAGCGGGACTGGACAGGCGCAAGGGAGAGGCAAACAGGAGGGCAAAGGGCCATTTACTCAATCTCTATTTAAAAAATAAAAATATTTGTTTGTGTGTTGTTGACAGTTTAGTTGACATTTTTAATTTTGGAGAAAGCTTGCCTTGAGTGGCTTCCAGGCCCAGGGGAGGGTGCTGGCTCATTGTTGCAGGTGCTTTGGTCCAGCGTTGAGTGGATGGAGTGTGTCCACTAAGGAGTAACACTCTTTTATTTTCTTTGATTTACCTTTATTTGTTTATTTTCCCTGTCTTTAAAGAGGTAGGAAGGTAGGTCGGCCAACCCCAACCCTCGTCGCTTGCACTCATGACTAAAAAACACTGATGAAACAGTCATTGTTAGGATATAAAGGCAATTTCCTGTTTTGCTATAATATTGCCATCTTCATAACAATTTGATATATGACTCCTTTCTAAAATAACAGCAAATAAAAAAACAATACTGGAATTACATTGCTTTTGCAACAGCTTGAGTCTGTGTTTACTTCTTGTCAGCTGATGTCACTCACATAGGCTACAAAACATTCCAGCCAGGAAAATATAATAAATATTTTCCTTGCATTCACACAGCAAATACAAAGGGATCCATTTAGTTTATGCTGACAACTTTAAACCGCTTTATTTATTATTTGTAAAGCACATCAGGCATCTTGCACCGATTAACCACGACACTTTGCTCTGCATATTTTCAGCAGTGCCCTGGAATTTCTATGGCAACAGGGAAACACACGTCTCCAGGCAACCAGACCAGAGCGTCTCTGAAGTCGCCTAGCAACCACTGGGAAAAAAACCCCAACGGTCGTCACGTTCTGAGAGCCAAATAAGTATAAATTAGTTAGCAACATTGCTCTTCTTTGTCGGTTTTTGGACTCTTTGGTCTTATCCTTTTGGAAGACAGTACCTGTGGACATGTTGAGGACAAACACGGAGCTGAAAACACCGGGCTTCACCGTGAAGGCCACCATGAAGAACGCGGTGGTGAGTGAAGTTATTTTGACGACGTAGTTGACCTTTGCTAGCGTGCGGTTAACGTTAGCTTTAGCATTGTTTTTAGCTTTCAGTTGGAGTGTTTTATTCCGAAACAAGCGACTGACAGCTGGCTGCATAGGCTTTAATGGCTTTATATTACTTGTTTTTTGTTACTGGGGAAGTTATGACTCAATACAATGTGGTATTTGGGATAAAAATGCATATTTAGCGTGAGTTAATGCTAATTTAAGCATCGTTTCCGGTTCTACACCCTTCTGAATGTTTGAAACGTCACAGACGAGAGTCGCATATGAGTGTCAGAGGGACAGACAGAGGCTGAGTGCTTTGTGTGGTAGGTTACATTAACAGTGGGGACTTCCACATGCTGCCATTAGTGTGACACCACTATCTAGGTGAAGTTACAGTTGACAGGAAAGAACAGAAGGACTTGCCAGTTTAAATTATCCTCTTACTCGCTCTATTCCTCTATCATTTCTTTGTTATTATTTAGCACAACCCATCATCTTTCTGCTCTCTGCAGAGCAAAAAAATCTCAGCACACCAAATAGCTTAGAGATATTGGGATTCAGTGGAAAAAGCAAACACCAAAAAATGTCTAACATATTCTGTCCAACCATTTTATGTGTGCGAGTGTGTGTAACTCTTTTGGTCAGGCGAGCTCGGGTGGGTTTCACACAAGTATGGGGATCTGAGGACTCTAAAATTATCCAATAACTTTTATGGGCTCAAATGACACTTTTAGAACCCATTCCAAAGCCATAACGCAATAATTAGACACCATGAAACTCAGAAGCCATATGCTAAGAAAAATGCAAATGTCTTTTTTTATAACGTCTTGGAGATACCACATTAACACAAAAGGGGAATGTTTTATAGACGAACATACTTGTGGGGTAGTCGGGTTGTACACAGCAAACGATTCGAGTATAGTTTTACAAGCTTACATTTTTCTATTTGTTTGCTTGGCTACCAAAGCTTTTTTGTGCTCTATATAAACTATTGTGCACTTATTTTTGTACTGGTGCCCTTTGTCTTACTCTGGGACAAACAAACAGAATCTTCCTGAACCATTACTTCCTTCCAGAGCAGTCCCCCCAACTGTGTTGAAGGAGCTTACTAATTTCCAAAGACAGTCATGTCGGGTATTCCTTTTCTCTCATTTACCGCAAATGAAGATGGATCAGGAAAGTGTAATAGGTTTGTATAGCAGAGGACATCAGTCTTTATTGAATAACTGTATTGATTGGTCAGTAGAACTAGGTTTTGTGAGGCCAAAAATAAATTATTATTAGAAATCTGGACTAGTTGTATCTGGGGTAGGGCTACCTGTATGTGTATATTTGTTATCAAGATGAGTTAGAGCTGCACCTTTGTTGTCACAGTGGCTTTTAATATGATCTTGTGAAAACAGGATCATGTATGAAACTTCTATTGAAGCAAATAAGAGACATAAGTAGGACTATTTTAATTTTAACAGCACTTGAATACTTAATTAAACTATGTATTAAAATGTATTTGTTTTCAATTCACTTCTTTGAAACTTAAAAATAAAAAAAATATGGAATCTCTTGATTTACAATTTTAAAAGCTGTGCATGAATCTATTTTTTCAGTGTTCACAAGTTCAGATCCAAAAATTCAAGTTGAATTAATATTATCTCCCCAGTTACTCAGGATAGGATAGGCAGTCCGACCTAAATGTTTTGAGCGATTGAATTTTACTGATGTTCTGTTAAAATTTTTACAACTTGAATTTTGAGAGCCTAATTTAACCAACAGAATATGAGCAACCTGGATCTATTTTTTGTTAATTCTGAAACTATTTTTTTTAATCTGAAATTGACTAATTGAAGTTGAGCACCCTGGATCTTTAAAAAAAAAATATATAAATTAATAAATTTGATAAGCTTGTAATTTTGAATCTGAATTTCTGAATACTGAAAAATATAATAAATGAAAGAAATATAATATAATGAAATAGCTTTTAAAATTGCAAATCGAGAAATTTTACAGTTTAATTTAGAGGTCAATTCAGAACAAAAAAAAAATTGATACATGGTTTTAACATAAAATATTTCAGTGCAATGAATAAAGTGGCAATCAAATTTCAGTGCTAAGTATTTAGTGGCTATTGAAATTCAAATATTAATGTCTCTTAATTGCTTCCATATTTGCTCATGTAATGTTGTTTGGCCACTAAAAAAGGTTCATGCAGCCTCCTGCTGTGTTCTGGCAGGTGTGGTAGGCCATACTGTAGGAGCAGCCATGATGACAGACTGTAAGCTGCTGATGAAAGCAAGCCTCCCGGCAGCACATTTACACAGTCATCCTTTCTTTGGCGTGCACAAACCAGAGCTTATCAGTGCCTGTGTGAAGGTACGTTTTAAAAAAAAAGGGCTGTCACACCTTTTTAACACTGACACCCGAACTGTTAATTATAGTCCTTCTCTACTGTTATATTTTGCTGCACAAGTTCAGATCACTTTACACGAATAAGTCACAAGACTGTCAGTCTTAGTTGAGACTGAACAGTTACTCACCAGCAAGTTAAGCTGGAGTTGTTCACCTTTTCTCATGCTTCAGTTTCTGTGTGGAGGAAGGTTATGTTGTGCTTCGCTTTGTTTCAGAGGCATGCAGTATCATATATAAGGAACACAGCCTGAGATGCCTCACATATTACTTCTTCTTGCTTTTAGTTCTCACTTGGCACTTTTACACAGAGGCAGTTGCGGCTGGTGAGCAACAAAGCCTGTCACAGACACTCATATTGCTTAAATTGACAGACTGAGGCATTCTTTTACTCTCACTCTCCTGATCTTTGAGGCAATTATCCCCAACCTATTTTTTTGGAGACAACACCAAACTCGTCATTAGAATCGCTTTCTTTAAGGTTGGAAATGACGACAGGTGGCTTACAGTGTAAGGATTTCTTTTTCAGTACTCTTCCTACATGCAAACTTGGCAACTTGTCACTGTCTTTGTTTGTTTTTTTGTCAGGGATATGGCAAAACCCTCTTCATGAAGTTCCAAGAATACCCTATATTTAGATTTTTGTCTTGTTGTGATGTGTTCATGTTGACAGTTTCCATTTGGTTCCCGGTGAAATGAGAGCGCTGCATCAAAAGTTGAGGCATCCGTGGTCAGCAATAAGTTCATAAATGAATTTGAGGAAAGTGTCAGTTTAATATTTTGTGTCAGCAATCCCCCAGCTTTCACTTCTATATCTTTTTTACTTCTATAATGTTGACTGTCCAGCCTTGGGTACTTTGATGCAAACAATTTAACTAGGTCTTCCTCTCTGATCTGCTTAGTTTTTTTTTGCAGACAGCTATTTCCTTGTTAAATTCACACTGCACTTAAAGGAATCTGGCACATGTGATAAATACACACAGAAGAGCTGCACAGTTCTGATGACAACAGTAAATACCTGAAACTGTAACTGCAGCTCTATTTTTTTCTATGGCTTGCACTGCCTTAAGATGCAAAAGAGGCAGCCAGAGCTATCATTGACTTCCTCCTCCTTTTTTGAAGGTCATAAACAAATCTCCTGTCAAGAGCCTTCACAAGGAAGGCTCCTGCAAAGCCCTTTAATATTCACCATCTCCCCAGAGGATCTGCTACGTCTGGAACATGAATGATACTCCCACACTGCCATACCACTGGCTAAATCCTCAACGAAAACCATTACATTTTTCAGAGGCTTGCTTGTGTCTGTTGCCTTCTGTTTTTTTTCCTCCCCTGTGGTCACTGACATATCGCTCCAGAGAGGGCTTTGCGGAGAGCTGTGATTTGTAGGTAACGACAAGGCCATTTCAAGCCTTGAAAGGGTATGGGGACTTGAAGCATAGGCTTATTATGCTTTAAAGTATTTGTGGTCATAGAAATTGAATCAATAGCGCAGGCCCGTGAACCCCCCCCCCCCCTTTTTTTTTTTCAAGTGATTCATCCCCAAGCATTTAAAGAGAAAAAAGATGCACATTACATTCTGGTGGGAGGTCGTCACCTTGTGTTTCAGACAGAGGGGAGAACAAAGCTGTTATTTTCTGTGTCGGAGGCTTATTCCAGCTTGGCGACAAAAAATAGCAAGGGTTTGGGGAGAGAGCGCAAACACCTGCATAGTGTTGTGACATGAATGGACACACATAGTGTCAGTGTGAACATCGCAGCCGACACAGAGAAAGCAAAAGAAGATATTGATTTTCTTGAGTTAAGCGGTATGAGTGAGTGATATGGATAAAATTGTTTGCCATGGTAGAATCCTAAGAAATGATCTGTCTTTGGCCAGCCCAGGAAATTAAATTTCTTTCAAATAAAGATATTTCAAAAACTACTTTATTCTTTATAAAATCATAGAAATTCTATTTTGCCTGAAGCAGTTCTGATCTTTGATTTGCAAGCTTGTCCTTAATGGTTCAACAGCAGAGATTATGACTCGTCATAGCACTTTTCATCCTGTCTGACATGTCCCGGTAAGCTATGCAATTGAGCCATCATGCACAATGTTAGAGACCTGAAAGGGTACCTATCATCATTATTATCACACCTGTGTCTTTCCAACCAGGACATGTAAAAATGCTGTAGAAAAAGAGATACTGTATTGCTATCAGGCTGTTACTGGTGAGGCATTTGATAGACTTATATTGTCTCACAGTATTGTCATATTGCCCAGTGACATTATGCAGCAGAGTCCTGCATGGGTCTGATTTTCAAGACCCACTCCCAAACTAGACCATGAAGTGCAATACCACACCTGCACCGCCACCTGCACATATGACCAATAAATTCCACAACCTGACCCAACCCGCTGACATAAGATCTGCGGGTTGACCCGAAACTGCAGACCATTTAAAAACAATGCGCCGATCAAATAATTTGGCCAGGCAGTGCCTTTAAAGTGATCAGTTTGGGACATTTCATACATGTAAAACTAAGATATTATAATATTAAAATGAAGATAATTTAGGAAGTACAATTTAGATTAAACTTTATTTTGAGCAGCACATCTCTGTACTTAATCTCTGTACTTGTCTGTAATGCACCTGATTGAAATGGCTCTCATATTCAGCTGGTGCAGAAGAGACACACAAAGTCTGCAGTCAGATGATTAAAACATTAAAACATTAAATTAAATTATTATTATTCTCATTTTATTTTAATATACTTATCATCAAACACCTGTGATCCGACCTGCATGTTCTTTTTTCACCCAGAACTGAACCAGGAGATAAAATTAAGACAAAACACCACCTGCATCTCACCTTTTTTGCAGATCACCTACTAGATATCTGGGGGTATCTGACCGGATGCAGGACTCTGTTATGCAGTGCATTTTGCATTTATCTAGCATTAAACAGAATTGCCATTTTGTTAAAGCTCACTCATTCTGCCTGATGTGTTCATTGTTATGTTAGGGATGTTTTGTTTTATCTGCCCTAACCAATCACTTGTGCATGATTTATTTGTCTATTGATATCATTTCCAGTTACACGGACATGTCCTTAGTTGCTGCTGAGAGCAGTGAACCCAACAGCTTTCACACCAATCTAAAGAATATGGTGCTTGAAGAGTTTGCATTTCTTTAAGTCAGCTTTCAACAACTTGTACAGCTGTATTGATCCCATTCATGCTTGTCACATTGTGGCCATGTTTGATAAATGTTGCTTGGTAGCTAACTGTGTAGTTTTTAGTTATTCCAGCTAGAGAGCTTAAAGTTTTTGTCTGTTTCTCTAACTGGTGGGAACAGTCGCCAATGGCACTTTATCAAACCTATTTGAATGACTGAGCAATCAGAGATGTAGGCGGCAATTCAGAGGTGTGGAACCAGGCTAGCTTATTCATTTTCTCAGTTTCAACACCCACAACTATTGAGCTCAGTCATGTAGATAGGGTACAATTGATTTATAGACTCCTGAAGATGTGGAATATGTGACCTTAGATCATCATCATGCCCTGTAATTGATTTATGTAGTTAGGTAATTGGTTAGATGTTTGCCAGAACACATCCTGTAATGTTTCCTCCTTTTGTGTATTGCTTTCAAGCTTAAACAAAGACTGAGGATATTTTCAAGGTCTTAAGTGTTGTGAAGCTGCTTGTCTCAGTAAATGCTCCTTGATGAAAAGACATGAAAGGAAGAGCTCAAGTTATATAAATGCCTCTACACTCTCCTATGTCCTACGCTACATATACAACATACGCACAAGAACATGGACATGATCCTCTTTGAGACACAGCATTGCACAGTTCACCTGAGAGGGCAAATCGATACAAACTACACCTGATCCCAACCTCAACTTTCGCGTTGCGAGGGTCTGCAGATTGCTGAGCTGATAGACTGCTTTTATAACACGCACACCTCATTTACTGTTTGCTTGGCCTCTAGGATAAAAATTGAGCTGGCAAACATCGTCCCCAAGTCTGCTACAACCCTCCCCGCAACTCGCCAACCCCTCTCCCCCCCGCAGCCCCACCACCGTCATCCCTGGCTCACCCCACTAACCCCAGGGGACAGATGGAGACTCCATGCTAGCAAACGTGACCTCCATATCTTATTCCTTTCCTCCCCCACAGCATCATCATTATATACCTGAGCAGATGTCTCAGCCTCGCCACTGTCCCCCCTCTCTGTCTTTATCTTTCTCTCCTTCTCTCCCTGTATGTTTATTTCCCTCTCTTTCTCTCCATGACCTTCATTCAACCAGGCAGGTCCCTGGAGATGAAAACATTTTACACTGTGAAACGGTGGGTTATCAGACAATTACTGTAAACAATAATAAAACCTAAACCAAATCAGCAACATAATAACAATACGTCATAGGAAGAACCAATTAATAAGATGTTGAATTTATTTTTAATGTTTCGCAGTAATTTTACCTTTAGATGTCAGGGCTCAAAATACCATGTGCATATGCACGACAGTGTGCGTAAAATTTGAGCTGTGCACGTAATTCTCAGCTCCATGTGCACCGGTAACGTGACTTGGTATAGACAATATGGCCCCCCTTTACACCTGGCATCAACATGCATTTTTTTGCGATTGGATTGCAATCAGATAGCGCTTGACCACATACATTTATACCTGGTGTTAATATGCGTCTCTGGTGTCCACATCCAGATGCCTTTGCTATCCTATCACGCTACATCTCGCTGACGCTGCATCCTCCTCTTCTTCTTCGGCAAACATTTCCAGCAGCAGACTTCAACATCATATCCTGTGCGCTGCAATAATCACAACAACAAGAACAAGATGTTAGCCACCCGTGAAGTAGCGTTATTATATGGACACTTTTGTCGGACCAAATGGAGAGCAGACACTTCGTCTCACCATGACTCCCTCCTCAGCTATCATCCGTGGTTTCTTTTTCTTGGCAGTCGCTACCCGGTGAGGATTGTTGTTGTTGTTGTCTTCCTTCTTCCTGTGTCCAGCTGGTGCACCTCGCTGACGTATTTTTGCCCACGGAGTTGTTGCATGTGGATTGGAGACACATTTGCGTTTACACTGGTGTTCGATGTGGTCACAATGCGTCCCTGACCATCTTCAGAAGTGGTTTGGCAGATCAGTTAACAATCTGTCCTCAATGTGTTTCGAGATTATTTACACCTGTACTTTCATATGGTCAAGAGCAATCTGATTGCAATCCGATCACAAAAAAACGCATGTCAATGCAAGGTGTAAAGGGGGTATAAGTTGTGCAGTTGTTCACGCAGTTGACACGCTCAGGCCACACGTCCATTTCCTCACAATGAAAAACGAATCTATAACTGATAACTTCATGGCACGAAAAGTATGACACTGACAGCAACAGTCAGAACAAGACAAAGCAGCCCAGCGTAACAGCAGCAGCACTTTGTAAAACCTGGTCAAGTCAGCAAGTGCTTGGATTTTGAAGCGCCTCTATACCTGCTGATATGCACTGGTGCTTGGAGCAGGACAAAGAAAGTCTTGCATGTAGCAATAATTCATTGCACATCAAATCTAGACAGTTCTAATGTGATAAAATATGTTTCAATATTAGGTTTAATGAGAATGGATTTCTGCTCAAAATGTTCCTATGACCATATACAGTTTAAAGTAGTTTCATTGTATATTACTGTATTGGGAAGGTCAGCTCAAATGATTTTGTTAAACATTGATAATCTCCTCGTTGTTAAACTGTCATAAATAAAATGAATAGACGTTTTCTGCCAGAGGTTTGCTGAAATAATCAGTGTAACCCTGTTAAGGATGACCCTGACTATGAAAATTTGAAGGTATTCACAGCTCTGATTACATTAAAACACATTGACAACGACGATGACTCATATTTAAGCTATCATTAAAAACAAATGTTGCAGTGGTGGATTCAAACGTGCCAAGAAAGAAGGACTAATACACCAAATGAAGCAGTAAAAATTTGTGTTTTAGTGCATGTTATTTTATTTGTCATTTTAAAAATATTTCAAGCCCTGGAAGTTTAAAGCTGTGTCAGAGATGTGTTGATTTGCATCACAGCTATTTGCCTTTGACGCTGTAACCACTGAATGTCAGTCTAATAAATTAAGCCATCTGAACAAATTAAACAAGTGACAGTTCAGAATTGATCCTTGATTAGGGTTTAAATGAGTCTGGAATTTCCGCGCAACCTGATTAAATGTAATCTCACTTTAAATTGCAATATAAACCTAGTTAAAACGTCGTCTTAAATTTGATTAGGTTTAGAATTAATCCAGATTTAAAAGTTTGTCTAATGGTTGGATGTTTATCAGTTAAAGCTTGATTTGAAATGATTAAATCCTTGCTGCCATCCACTGACACACAATGGGGTGGAGAAATCATAACAAACAGAACATGAACGCAGCATGGATAAAATGGCAGCAAGTTAGAGATAGAAAGAAGCCCATTGTCAGTTATATGGATAGCAGGCAGTGGTTGACCAAGATTGAACCCCTGAAAGCTTTTATGGAGATGAATCTGTCTATTTATTATTTTCACTCGCAGTCAAAATCATTCTTCCCCATCGCTCCAAACACATTTACCTGACACGGAAACTCGTAATGTGCCCAGCGTGATACATAAATTGGCCATGAAGCTGGTAGGGTGTTTTGTGTCTGTGTTGTGCGTGGGGCATGCCGATGCAGGTAAAGGCAAATTGAGCAGATTTCCGCTGTTGCTGTAGATTTCCTCACCTGTCTGCTTGTCTACCTCTCTTGAACTGCCCCATGGAAGTGTTTTCTAAACCAGCGGTGCTTGTAGACACACACACACCCTCACACACACACTGAAACTGTTTTTCTGCATCCTTCCCTCTGCTCCCGTGCGCTCGTCTTATCAGCACCAGAAGCCTGTAGTCCATCCCGGTAAGCAGCTGGGTTATTGGAGGAAGAATTGAGTCATGGTAAAAAAAGGTTAAATTGGCAATGGGCTCTGGAGGCCTCCTGGCGTTTCCATTACTATCGATCAACCACGGCGCCTAAAGGCCTTGAGTGGACGGAGCATTGGCTGACTTGGAAATCTTACAGTTTCCCTCATAACTTTTGACTTTGTTGACTTTGGCTGCCTTGCTACTTGCTTCAAAAGCAGTGGAAAAAGACTGACCCAAATACAAACACATTTTCAGCATTGTTGAAGCATTTTTTATTTATCCATCGCATGTTGTTAATTAAAAGTGGCCATTTAAGTAAAGTAAAGCCTGTCTGTGAAATGCCATTTGCTGTTTTGTTCATATTAACACTCTACAACTAAAGATGAATTTGGAAGAACTTACTCAAAGTAGTTTATGTGCTTGATGCTCCTCTCACTAGGTATCAGTTAGATTAGGTTATAACTGATAGCACGCTGTATGAAGTGCATGACTGCCGAAATGTCTGTGACCTTTTCCGTGGTTGAGGAAAACACCATCTGGAAACTTCAGTCAGATTTGAAGAAGTACTTCCACAGCATTCTATCATGGCCTTGTAGGAAGTGCTTGGCTGATTATGTCTATTATGTTTGCTTTCCTCAGAGCTCGGTTGACAATTACACTGGCCTCAGTGTTTGTTGTGTTCTCCTTCAAGCCCTTGTAGCTTGCATTCTAATTAGATGGCTTTTAATGGAGAATGTTTATTGCTCCTTGCAGGGCCTCTATTTTCCGCTCTAGAGTTAATTAGCCCTATGTCATGTGATAACCAGTGCAGAGGACATTCAGACCTGTGCCTCTTCTATGTGCAGCGTCCTTCTCGTATCAAAAGCAAGACTGCAGGTTTGACTTGTTTGCACTTAGTCCCAGTCCTATTAATAGCACAGATAAATATGAGGACATACTTTGATGTTACTATATTTAACATACTCACCAAAGTTCCTGTAAATGATTAGGAATGACCATGTAATCAATTTGCTTAATACGTTGTCAGCTGATGTTGTAGAGCTTGAACAAGCTTGGTGACAGTAAGTCAGTAAATAGATGAATTTATGTTAACACAAATCAGGCCATTTAGTTTTACTAACTTTCAAGCTTAAAGTATTTTCACTAATTGGACTGAGGTACTGTATGCCACTAATATTTAAGACTTATAAATGCAAATATAGAGTAAAAAATAGCCTATTATTTTGGCCCCTACTTATCACACAAGAATGAACACTTCTGTTGTTTTAGTATTGTTGAGGTGTTATGCACTGCTTTGCATTTTATTGTGTATGCAAATGTACCTAACAATAAAAACAACAGTTCTTGATGAAGTGAGGTGAATGAGGTATTAATTACATTAAAATAACCTTTCACAGTATGTGAGATATTTACAAAAATGTGGGCTGTGAAATGCTAAAAAAAGAGATAATCATCAGCAGCTAACTTAAACCCTCATTAATGCGTTTTATATACGTTTTTAGTGACTAATTGGAAACGCTATTAGTCTAACTACAAGCAACAGACAAAATGTCCTGATAATCATAATTGCAAGCAAAGCCAAAGGTGGGTTATGTTAGGTTGAATTAGAATCAGCTGGATTTGTTTACCTGGTGTATGGTGCATGTCCGTTATATCACAGTTGATAAATTTCTGACCACTTTTCATCTAAAGTGAAGTGATTGTCTTGAGAAACAATTTAGAGCTCAATATAAAAGTTCTGACAGCCAGACCTGTTTTATAGCTGAGAAATGCTGCTAATTTGCTTTCAGATTCTGACCCCTTTGTAGCTGTTTTTAATTTAATTTACTTAATTCAGTTACTTCCAAGTGAAGTCAGTTTTCATCAAGTGTTTACATTGTGCTGTGCACCACAATATTGTGTTGTGTGTCTGTGTCTTTATGTAAATATACCTGTTATAAGTGATATATACCGCCCTAATGTCCATAGTCCGGACGATTAAACTTCAACTGAAATGAGTCTGTGCTTAAGAGTATTAAACTGACAGGACATTAGCCTTTTATTCACCCATCCTCCATCATTATCATCCATCAGACTGACTTGTCCTTGCTAGGGGAGAATAGGCCCTTCTTAGTGTAGGCACGTGTACTACAGGGTCATATGTGGCAGCTTACATACTGCCTACAACAACACTATAGGAACTAGTCGCAGAAAAATCAATGTATCTGACAAACACTGTTGTTCCAATCCAATAATGCCAAATGGTGGCCTTTGTTTCACTACCCCCCACTTTGAAAATCTTTTAAAATCACCATCAATGCAACAACATTGGCCTGACCTTTGAAGTTTTGCTGACCAGCACAGAGACCAAAATGGGCTGCGTATGTCTGTAATACCTCAAGGACAAAATCCACCATGCATTAGTAATACATAGCTGCAACCTATAAATGTTAGAAAAGAGGCATTTTGTGATACGAAAGAATATTTATTAAGGGAATTTTCTCTCTAAAGAGAAGAGGCATGAGAGGGCACAGGAAAAGTGCACCACTTCCACCATCTTGCAGACTGAATGCAGTTTAAACTGCACAGCAGCCAACTTCATAGAAGGTGCTCCAGGGCTTTGGTGTTCTTCACCCAGTGCCAAGAAAGCAAACCTGCAAACCCTTTGAGATATGAAGTAGTGTGTTCGTTCCCTTCAGAATTCCACTGAGGATTACTCTGCTATTTAGCTCCTGCCTCGCATCCAGCTGAGTCAAAGTGCTCCCAGTCGAAGGTACGCTGGAGGCAACGGCTCTGCCGCAGCAAGCTGGAGAAGGCAGGGAAAGGGAAAGGCTGGAGGGCAAAAGTACTCTGATACTGTCAGAAATGATCCACATCATGGCCTGGCACCTCTCTGCTCCAGCCACCTCTGCTCATTACCCTCGCCATCCGGAAACACCAAGCAAATTCTACTAACGAGTGTTTGACCAACACGGCGTGTAGTGGCAGAGGGAGACGGGCAACCTGTTCATGACTCATTCTCTCTCTCTCTCTCTCTCTCTCTCTCTCTCTCTCTCT
>NC_065519.1:16581029-16710624 GCF_006386435.1 Epinephelus moara
CTGTCTCTCTTCTCTCTGTCTCTCTCTCTCTCTCTCTCTCTCTCTCTCTCTCTCTCTCTCTCTATCTCTCTCTCTCTGTCACTACACTACCCCTTTCTCTCTCCTCCACTTTCTTCTCCATCCTTTTCCTCTCCCTCCCTCCCACTCCCTTAAGACAGAGGAGAACAAAGGGAGAGACAGAAGAAAAGCAATATAACCTCTTGGCCCTTATCTGCGGAGCACACCAGAGCATGTCTGGCCTCAGACACAGCTTTGCCTGTCCTTTGAAGGCCCTCATCTCCCTTTGATTTCAGCCAAATGGTTCAGCACAGTGACAGATGCTCAACTTTCCATCTGTCACTCTGACACCCATCTCTTTAGTGTTGTCGAATCTAACTGACTTTGTTTGGGACTGTCTGTCTGGCTGTCTGAATAAGGTTGTGACACGGATGCTGATGTGAGTACTAATGTAAGAGATTGTGATTTAGACCTTTGCTTGAAGCAGATAAAAAGAAAACTCCCCGCCACTTCTTTAAGGTCATCTGCACTGTCTTGGCTGTATTTTTACATTAACATTTTAGACATTAAGTTGATGCTCTGATACTGAGTGATTTAACGAGGAGTCTAAGGGTCATCATCACATTACCTTGACAACATTCCTCTGAGATGGGCCACAAAAAGACATAAAAATTCAAGCCAAGGAGAGTCGTAGAAGGCAGGCTTTTTTATGAGAGGAAATTAGAGTGAGTGGAGGGGAAAGATATTGGAGAGCGTATATGATTCAGGAGGGAGGGGATGACGTAGTACACCTCTTAAATAGATGAGTGTTCATTTTATGATTGAAGATGAAAGGGATTTTGCTGCACAGACTGAACTTGGGAGGTCATATTTAACTCTTGCCTAAACAGTAAACAGAAATACACTCTTTGCTTTGGTTTGGTCTGTTTTCAAGATTTTCTGATCAAGTGTAGGCTGTATCATTGGTGTTTGAGTGCCTGGCTGTTTTTGTAGCAAGCATCTTAATCACTACTGCTTGTTCACACAGTCCTGATTTATGCTTGTCATCGGAGGTGTGGGATAGAGGAGGTGGCATAGGAAGACTCATACTAATAGCCGAGACACCTGTTTCACTGTCAGAGTACCAGCAACCTGCAATGCAGAGCAATTTTGCAAACGCAGAAGGGGTGATCAGAAAGGTGGGTGGATAGATGAATGGACTGTAGGAGCAAGAATTGATAAAACTGAAGTAGATCTGTATGACTTTAATATAAACCTTGCACTCAGAATAAAAGCCAGGGGTGGCTGGCACAAAGTGCTGAGGGCATGTCTTTGCTTTAGCTCCATTTTATTTGTTTGTTTGTGTGACTGTGCGCATGTGTGTGTGTGTATTTGTGTGAGTGCCTCCCTGTAGCTCAGCCAAAAGCCAAAAGTGTCGCCTCTCTGTCTGAGAGAGCTGCTCCAGCAAGCAAAGTGTGAGATTTGAGGCGTCTGAGAAGAAGCGTGTTTTCAAGGCAACGAGTGTCTTTTTTTTGTTTTCTTCTTCTTTTGTCTCTCAGGCTAATCCAAAGGGTGGACTATCATTCAGAGCATTATCCTTGTAGGAGGTCTCAATAACAGACCTCTGTTCCATATATATCACTCACTGTTTCCTGTAACAACCTCTGCTGGGAGCCCGTTTCCCCCCTGAGTCTGTGGAGTAAACAAAATTTGTATTAAGAGGCATTTTATGTTACATTCAAGTAGGTAAAGGAAATAGAGAAGGAGAAGATAAAGTGTGTGGTTTTGGGACTGGATGCGTGCAGCCTGGTTTGGCAGGCTGTGTGTCTTGGGTATCTTCTAGCAGGGATGTAGCCTTCAGTGTGCTTTCCCCACATTTAATTTATGTAAAGGTCAAATTCCAGACCATGCCGGGCTTTGGTCTCTGCATGGTGTCTCTGTAAGCAAACCCCGAGCATCATTTTTAGCAGACGGCCTTACAGGCAGCAAGACTGATTTCCAGGAATAGAAAGTCACACTGGGCGAGTGATAAGACCAAGGGCCTGGGGTTCATTTTGCAATACATACTAATCACCTAGATAATGTTCTTCACTGTTAAACAATATTCCCATATCAGAGGTAGAACCTGTATCTCTTGCCATGCGCAGTCTGCTTATCTCCCCATGCCTTCCTCCACTCCTCAGGGATCTGTCAGTGCTGGGCTACCTGTGACACTGTGTGAATGTGTGTGTGGCTGTGGGGTGGTGTGATGTGGTGACGCTGTAGACTGACCCGCTCTTTTCCTCTCTCATCTGTGCGGCTGTTTGTCTGTGGCTCTGTGGTGAAATCGATGGCCTCCATGCTGCTCTGGGTGTGTCCTTCTCCTATTCCTCCCCCTGTGGGCCTATTGCTGCCAAATCAAACCTTCCACAGCTTCCAGTGATGCTTCCCCAATAAAGTCACAGCTGCATTCACTTCACCTCACTGCCTATCTCCTCATCTCCTCGCCTGGTTCCAGCCTGCTTGCCCATCTCAGCATCTCCCTGTCTGTCTGTTTATTTCTACGACTGCCTTATCTGCTTAGTTGACTGTCTCCTTACCTGCAAAACAAACTTAGGTTTCAACTTTTGGATGAGTCATGCAGCTATTCCGAGCTGTGCCCATCGCCCGATAACCACTCTAAAACAAAGAGTGTTGTCACCGACTTCAGGAACATTAATATTCTATGAGGTGGTTTTCAGTCTGCCATAAATTAAATGCAGTTATGAGGATGTTTATTGACAAGAAGCTACTTATTTGGTGAATAAAATTGGGAGGACAGTTAAATTCTTCTTTCTCAGCAGCAGAAGTGGCAACTGCAGCAGGTCAGGGACATAGTTTTCCTTCTGTGTCTCATTAATTTCATGGCCCAGCGCAGTGTTTTAATACCTTCAGGTGTCGTCACTGATTGAGGTTGTAAAGACAAAGCATTGGATCAGTGCGTGCCCCACTCTCTTAACAGCCAGGACAAGAAAATGTTCTCTTTGCTGACACACAGACATTTAATATACACACTCATAATCATGCATACAAAAAGCTGACACACAAGTACATGTTTCTGCAGCCATGTTTCACATTGAGTTGTAGTAAAGATTAGCTTTCTTGCTGTCGTCATACACTGGTGTGCTAACCAGATGGAAGGCAGGCAGCTGGAGGCAAAAACTACCAACATGGCACAAATGCCTATGATTTGCACTTTGTACACCTATTCCACTCTATCAAATAAACAAGGGCCACTTTAAGTCCCAAAAATAGTGGTAAAAAAAATACTCACTGAGAAATTCCTGTAGATGTGGAACACCTCTGTCTTCCGTCTGGAGTAGCGGAGTCAACTAATGTCAAATGTCAAGGTTAAAGCGTTGTCTTCAATAGGCCTTAAGTTGGATACAATTACAATGTGCTGTGACAACTTCTCAATATTTTTAGTCTTGACACAGTTTTTTAACAGAGTTTCACCAGACCTCTGGGAACGGTTGACATAGTAGGTTGAAAATAGCAGCTAATGTCAGCTAATGTAGCTAGTAATGTTAGCTGGACAGTGGTGCATCCATGCACAGGTTGCAAAATGCGAGGCCCACCGTACTGCCATTTTTAAAAAATGTATTCCATTAGTAAAAAAAAAAAAAAAGGCTTGCTGTGCCTTTTAATTGTTGCCAGGCAACCACCCCATCACATCCTTTCACTAACGTTCCTGTGTAATCAATCTATCCCCCCCCCCAGTAATTGACCCTTCGCGAAGCCCCGCCCCCCTTAGTTACTGTTGCCACGTCCGTCAAACTTTCGCTCCTAGCATAAGAAATATGGAGTTTTCAGCAATATCAGTGAGAGATATTCCAAAGGAAATAACATCAAATTTCTGGAAAAACTGTTTGGAGATATCAGAGAGAAGCCGACAGAAAGGTCTTCAATATGCACGTGAGAGCTACATTCACAATATCATCTGCTGGCGGAGTATAAATCACGAAAACATTAAAATAGAGGGAAAAGCTCACCAGTCGCAATGCAAGTGTGAGTTATGTTCCCTCCTTTGGGCAGACAAAGGGAGAGCAGCTAGCACACAAAGCTAGCGTTAGCTAAAGTTAGTTGGCATCTTAACTTGGAACAAACATAGGTGTTTTTATTGATCTTTGCTGGATTCAGCTGTTCGTGTGGTCTTCCACACTGTTTTAGCCATATCTTCCTTGGGTCTTGGGCTTGGGGAAGGGGAAAAATTCAACACCACCTTTGACACTTTTTGGGTATCAGGTGTCGGACTTGAAGGTAACGCTACCGTATGCACACCGCTTCGGCATATTAGCTTATGCTGAAAGCTTGACGGACCTCTCGGTTGCTACACACGGTTGCTAATGTAGGATTGGACAGTGACTGATTAAGGGAGAGGCTTAGTGAAGGGTCAATTAGTGGCTAGTTACCAAAATACAGAGATCTGTGTGGGTACATGAGTCTATGAAAAGAGGGTGGATCACAGGGAGTACCACCAGTTGGTCCAGGAGCTTCTCCTCAATGATGTCCGTTTTCTGATGTATTTCAAGATGACTCGGGGGCAGTTTGACAACCTAGTGTCTGTTGCTCTGGCAGTGTTTCCCCTACCATTAGGGGGGCCCGTGTTCGAGACAGTTATAACCAAACCTGCAGCACTGTACACACACTCAGTTGGAGCGGAGCCTGTGTTGCGAACAAATTCCAGCACTTGAATAGGCCATGGCACAATACAGCAGCATGTCAAGTGAGCCGAACCCGAGCAAAATTTTTTATTTGTTATCCGACCCCCCAAAGCTGTAAACCGAGGGGAAACACTGTCTGGGTATTCAGCAACCGCTACCAACAGTTTCTCCTCAATTGTTTACCAACTGTGAACTTGTTGTTGTGACCATCACAAAAAAAGAGATGACGCTGGGAACTTTTCCACTCCGTGTTGACGTTTTTTCAACTTAAGGAGTTCAGAGCGCTCTGGCAAAATGACAGGCACCGCGAGCACAGCATCGCAAGGTGTGTTGCAACACAATAGTTGCGAGCAAAAAGCTTCATACTCACTAAAAACAATTAGGAAAAGGGACCTCCAGCTGCCAAAATGCTTTCTGTGTAATCAGGGCCTAAGAGAGCATTATACTCGAGCACATTTGCTCACCTGGCCAAAAACAAAATGGCAGTCATTTCAATCATGGTTCCTATTATAGTCCACTAGACTCTTGTACTCTTTCATTGGCTTGCCTTGTAACATGAGGAGGTCTGGAGGACAAGGTGATTTGTAATCATGATCGTGTTCACACCAGGCAAATTGGTCAAGTTGGGGGAAAAAAAAAATCAATTTTCTTCATTTTGTATGGATCGCATCCAACATGTGTTGCCTGCAGGTTCATCCAACCCATTTATGTAGTCATGTTTCTCTATTTCCAGTTCATGCATGATATTCGGAACTTATCACTTTCTGCCCTGCATCTGAATTTAGACGTCATGATAGTCACGTGATTGCAAACAAGCTATTGCAGAATGATTGTGGTAATTACTCCTAACAAGTCAATTATTTCATTATAACAACACTATATGATAAATTATACGGACTTAAGACAACCTGCGCATGTGTGGTGCACTGTATACCTGTGTGTTTACTTGGTTTGTATCAGTCTACATGCACATTGCAAGTGTATCTTGGCAGCGGGTCAGACTTATGTGAGTCAAGCAATGTGCATGTTTCTTTTAAGTTGAGCCTCAGTGCATGTGGTTTCCCGTTCACTTAACAAGTAGTAAGAGTTGCTATATTCTGCCTTTGCCATGCAGGCTGATTCACTCTGAGCCATCATCTCAACTGTGGTTTGGTGATATGAATCAGCCAATAGGCCTCTGTAAGCACAAGGCTGCCCTGCTGCCTGGCTGATAAGTGGGCCACACAGAGAAGATGGAAAATACTCAGGGCATTCTCACTCCCTTGCTCTCCCTCATTCTGTCTTGCTCGCTCTCTTTCACTTACTCTCCACCCCTCCCACTCCTACCGCAAACTCTTTCTTTCACACCCCGTTAACGTCTCCCTGTGTCTATGCTGTTCTTTTAAGTGATGGGGTTAAACTAGAGGAGACAGAAAACAGCGGGGCGCTCTTCAATGCTTGAAGCTTCTTTTTTTGAAGTTCTTCTTTAAAGCTATCCCTCTCGCGCGCAGTTCAATAGTAGGTGGCTGTCACCTGTTTCATCCTCGTGCCTTTGTAGTGACACGAGGTGTGTAGTGTCGTCTTTTCCTGCCGGTGTCGTCATTTTTCATTACAAACATTCCTGCCCTTGTGCCTCGGCGCGCGGTACAGTTGATGCAAAAGCCTCTGACACGGTGACAATTGTAAAGCACACCTCTATGGTCCTGTGAGCGCTGAACAAAAGACTCTGTTACCTTTCATCAGCCTGTGGTTTTCCCCGTCCAGTGAGAGCTCTTTACTCATTTGTTCTCATCCGACCTTGTCTCTCACAACAGGGCTAATTTCTGCACATAATGAAACTCGCAGACTGATTGCACTTCTTGCTGTTTGGTCATGAGAAATTAATGGAGTGCTGCACAAATATTGCAGATCTATTCTTCTGAAAGGAATCAGCCTCCCACCAGTCCATGTTTTTGCCCTGCAGAGGGAATGAGTAAGCAAAAATATCCGATCCAATGATTGTTTGACCATATAAGCAGAGATTCCCTAACAGCCAAAATACCTCCATTATTTTGTCTGTGTCTTGTTCATTTAAATGCAGTTTGAGAATAAAGCACACATATTTAGCCCGACCATTATCCCTGGTGACCGGCGGGCAGGCAGCAGGCTGGGCTACGGCGGAAAATGCCCTGTAAATAAAGAGAGCTAATTTAGTTGCCTGTGGCACCGATGTGCAAGCTGACCTTATCAGGAGAGCCTCGGCCTGTCTATTCTCTCCTCTGTGACTCACCTACCCTGCTCCCTCCCTCAGGAAAGGCGGCCTTATGTACGGAGCTAGATTTCAATAACCTCTCAACCGAAAACAGCAGTCAAATGCGGAGAGCGAGCGAGCATGCAAGCGGGTGCCTACCCCGTTTGCTGCCTCAGTAAACAGGTGATGCAATGCACCTATGTGCGGTGGCACCCTTGTTCCCAAACAAATACTATGCAACAAAATGCATTTTTGCTCTGACAAGGCGAGAGGCAGGAGGGTAATAGGAGATGGATAGAAATGAAAAGGGAGATTAACGAGGGCCTCATTTGAGGAAGTGTGCGGTGGTGATGGCAATGCAGGGTTGACAATGAATTGACAGCCCTTCACCAGACATCTATCAGAGGTATTCAGAGGTGTTTTGGGGTGGTGGTATATAGCAGTGAGATGGAGAGATGAGAGAGAGAGCGCCGGAGCTGGAGGCCCAGGCACAGTGATGGATCACCTACATGCTGCAGCAGCCCCGCCATGCTGAACTCACCCTCAGAATTGATGAGCCACACCTCTTGTCTCCCTTGCACCCTTTTTCTGTCATATCCACTATTCTTCCATCACCCTCCTCCATTCTCTATTTCTTGATTTCCTCACTCTCTGTCTCTCTGTTTCTCATCTCTCCAGCTTCTGCATGTCTCTGTCTCTCTCTGGCCTATCTCACCCTCCACCTTTATCCTTCCTCAGCCTCTCACTTAATTTCTTTTTTTTCTCAGTTTCTTCCTCGTGCCTTTTGACTACCCCACCCACTCTGTGTGTCAAAATCAGGCAGGAGAGCCATGGAAGTGCCATACTAATAAGGTTAGAGGGAGCATCTCTGTTTCTCAGGGTGACACCTTTATAAATGACAGGAGCACGAGGCCCTGCCGGTGCTCAATCACCTCTGCAGGGGCTCACCCATAGGGAGCTCAGCATGCGTGGTGTGTGAGCGAGTGTGTGCGTGCATGAGTGCATGTTTGTGTGTTATTGCCTCTGTGGGTCTTGCGGCAGCCAGGTTTACGGTAGAGCTAGTTGGAGTGGACAACAGTATTACGGAGGAAACAGATCTGGAGGCATAGTGAAGGCGAAGGAGAGAAATGACAGCCTGGAGCTCATCTGACCAGTCCTGCCTTGTTATGACTCCCTGATGTGTGCACCAGGGGCACACAAAACAGACACTTCCTCCCTTTATTGCCTTACACCACCTCTATCTCTGTTCTGTAGTCTGTCGCCTCACAGGTTCGCTTTATGGCCTCCACTGAGGGGCGGGATGTTATCTGCTTGTATAGGTCGACGTTATAGGGCTCCTTTTTTCTGTCTTTTTTCACTGTCTGTGTTTGTGTTTATGCCAGTGTTTTAGAACGGGGAAGAATTTTTGATTACACGGGGGGATGCTGCGCTGCTTCTCACCACTTCATGTAACAACACAACCACCTTTGTGGCTACTCACATCAACAAATGCAGGCAGAATAGCGTAAAACTGAAAAACCACACAATGATTCAAATGTGTTTAGGAGACGTGCAGAGCTCAAAATGATGCGACGTGCTGGCAAACAGTACAACAGAATCAGTGGCAGTCGTTGTCGTCAGCGCAGCAAGTCTAAATTGAGTTAACACAAATGCATGCTCATCCATACAAGACAGAACTTAGGGATGTTGTTGCTCACAACATGGGCGCTGTGTGCTTCTGAACTGCACGCCCTGTCCATGAGTTCATGTGGCTTCTCAGAAGGCTGCAAAGCAGAGGAAACAAACTCTAGTTTTTGTTAGGCAAACTAGGTTAGTGGCTATTACATTGGGATTCAGTGATAGCGGTTGTTTTCTCAGCATGCAAGAGCTTTAGACCTGAACGTCATGAATGGCAGAACAGGAGCAGGCAGATCATCGGAATGGCATCAGGAAGCCAGCAGGTGATAATCTCTCCGCAGTGCTATTCCTATTACAGTTCTCCTTAAGCTGCTCGGAACGGCAGCCCACGCCAGTAGCAAGCAAAGGGCTTCTGTGTTCAGTGTGTGCTGAGTCACAAGGAAATGTGCTATTGTGCATACATGTACATGTATCTTTTTGGCTGCTGTCGTGTTTGGCATGCCAGTGATGATAATTGGAGAGGAAACAGGAAAATAGCTGTGAAGTTGGTTTGCAACACCTCAGCCACGAGCACAGGCCATGGAAGTGACTGCAGCGTCATCATTCCTGACCATAAAAGCTGCTCAGCCAGTCAATGCAGTCTGGGTTCATTCTCTTCTAGCTGCCCAGTCTGAGCTATTTTTAGCCTCCCTGTGCAGCGTGGCTCAACCGCCATCGTAGCTACCTGGATATGAGGGCTTTGTCACTCCTGCAGGCTGGAGCAGCACTGATCTCGCAAGCTTTCCAGCTTCCCACAGGCTAGGGCTGCAAAACAACTCCTGCAGTGAGAGGAATGAACAGAGACAGAGAGAGAAAAGAGGGAAGACAAACAGATAGTGATGTATGTTTCACAGAGTCTAAATGAAACAACAAAAGGCATCGCATTCTTGTATTAACTTATTCTCTGTGCTTGATGTGATGAGACAGAGACAGTATTCCACTGAGGCAAGCTAACACTTAACCGGTCACAGCAATGCAAGTTAAACAATTCAGGCAATTATTGATTAGCTGATTAAAATCTAATAGAAAAAAAAGTGGGAGCAATCTCTCTTTTTACAGAAGTGCACTGTACATGGCGAAGTTGGGGTCACAAATAGTCACAAATTTGTTGAGTTCAGATTTAATTTGACAAATAAAAAAAGGACTTGCAACTTAACTTGGACTTTAACACCAGTGACTTATGACTTCCTTTGGATGTGAGACCTTCTGACTTGAAAATACTTACCCGCAAGCCAGTTTTGGAAGAGAAAGTTATAGACACTTTTCCAGTAGGACATAGGTTTAGGACTTAGGACATTGTCATTCTTGACCTGGCATTAGACTCTAAGACTTAATTGTGACCTGCAAAGCAATGACTTGTTCCCACCTCTGGTATACCATTTAACAAAAGACTAGGTGTATCAGTTTTTTGTCACCGTACATGATTAAACACACCATTGCAACTAAAATTATACTTGAAAATTAAAGAGGGGACTTAAAAGAGCGTAGAAGGCGTACATGCCATTTGTTGTGATGGATTTCTTTTCGGCTAGTGCAATAGGCGACACTGAAAAAGTGCCTTTTCTTGTGTTTTACATGCATTGTTAGTCACAGACATTTTGTTAAGGTAGTCTTTCTCCTGCAGGTATACAAACCTGTGCCTATTAATTCAGCATAATATTATTCAGCATTCCCTGGCATGGTAAACAAATGCTCCAAACAGATTCATTTGAAATGACTGTGCTGCAATCCCACGGTGCATTAGGGCTGTTTAAATGCAGCGAGTGCTCTGAGACACTCACTCAGAGTCCCTCATAATAGTTTCTCCTTTCTTCTTGTTTCTCTTGAGCCCAACAATGGCACCAGCTACACCACATCACATGTGTAACTTAAACTTTGTTCCATGTTGCATCATTCCTTGGTGGCGGCTGTACTGAGCTACATTCGGGGTTCTAGGCTTTTTTTTTTCCTTTATCCATTTTGTTTTTGAATTATGCAACAAACAGGCAATAGTAGTGAATGATGTAACACGGAAAACTAAACTACCCTTGCATAGCATCACAGTAATAGACTAAAACCCCTTTAAAATCTCTCAAGTTGCACACCAATCTTAGGCAGCCCTGCCAAAGATAACACATCCCAGTATCGCTCTGCTCCGCCTGTGGGCTGCTGTGGCAAAATTCTGTTTCTCAATGGGTGGTAATCTGAGGATTAATGACAGCAACACATCTGCCAGTCATGTGGCAGCACGACACAGATGGCGAGGGATGCACACAAGGGACACAGACAGGGAAACGATTGGCTCCAACATTCTGTCATTCGTCCACTACAACATGCTGTTGCAAAGCTCTAATGTTTTCAATCAAATAAATCCATATCCCTCAAGTACATGAGTGGCTCCCACTTTAGCAACCTCATCAGTGGGTGTTCTGTGAGAAGTTTCGGTCACTTCCTTGATGGAGTGTGTGTGTTTCTTACCAGGTATTTGGGGTAATTGGTCTTTTCAAGGCTCCTAAATTCAATATCTCTGTAGTATCTCTCAACATGTTGGTAACATTTTTCTCAAATTGAATTGGGGTTGGACAATATATTGATATTATATCGCTATTGGGATATAAGGCAAGATATTGTCTTCGACTTAGGAGATTATGACAATAGGGGTGGGCGATATGGCCCTAAAATAATGTCACGATATTTCAGGGTATTTTTGCGATAATAGTATTCTTGACAATATGAGACAAAAAATATTTTATTAGTAGTTTAAGAGCATAGAATTGCAGCAAAATAGGTGATATAGTTTTACATGTCAACCTAACAGTTTGCCTTCAAATATTCAGTGAAAACTAAACAAAAATGATCTCTCATTCTTTAGTTTGTAAACAACAACATTAAATCAGAGTGAGACTCAGATTCTGTATACAATATGAATAGTTCAACAAAATAAAATTACACATTTAACAGCTCCCAAATACAGAAAATGTACCATGGGATCTATATGTATATATATCAACAGGTGATTTCCTTCTTTTAGCAAAATCCTAAATGATTGAGTTGTTTTTTTTTCCACCTGGACCTTTATGCTCTGACATTTCTCCTCTAATTATCACGCTGTAACCTGTGACAGGCTGTTATGATACCACAACTATCGCACATATGTATTTATTTTTTTTGTTGAGCTGCAAGCGTCACATAGGTTTACATTGCCACTGGTTTATACCAAATTTTCTGTTGTATTTTTTTGCCTTTACCATATTATTTGCCCTTATTTTAAAGAATCTCATTGTGTAAATATTTTGTCAAAGCACCAATGGTCAACCCTACAATGTAGTTGCAATGTTGATATTGAGGTATCTGGTCAAAAATATCATTATATATGATTTTCTCCGTATCGCTCAGCCCTAAATTGAGTAAGTTCACCAATTTCTTTGTCCTATAGAATACAGTATTAATATGACATGTATTCTAATCTTTAAATCTTCCTCCCTCCCATTTCCACTTCAATGTGTTGCATTAACTTACATCTGTTGTAAGGCTACCACCACCAGTGGTCCCCACAACAATAGACACTGTGGCTGATGTAATAGGAGTCCCATTGGTGGCGCAGTAATAGCACATATCCAATATGGAGGCAGAGAAAAGATGATCCTAACAATGCCTCTGGCAGTGCCTCTGGCTACAGGGCCAACACACACATGCGCGCACACACACACACAAGCGCACACTATCTGTGTTTTGCCTTCCTTAGAGGAGCAGAGGAGCAGGCACATGTGTCTCCCTGAATTACTCTTAAGAAGAGGCAGTGGGAGTGATTCTATTCTTGTAGGAGAAAACACAGTCAATTCTGATTTCATAAAACAACACTCTCAACTTGCTGTATATGTCTCATTGTGTTTATTTCTCTGTTTTGCTGCTTTTTCCTCGTTCACGTTTTCCCCTCATGTTTTTGACCAGGTGGAGGGCCCCCCGGCTGCAGGGGCTTTTCGGGAGCGCCCTTCCAAACCGACCACCTTTCGCAAGTTCTATGAGCGTGGAGAGTTCCCGATGGCACTGATGCATGACACCAAGGGCAACCGCATTGCATGGAAGGTAGGAGTGCTGCCCTCTGGTAAGACTTGACTAATATTTGTGGTTTTCACATGCCATTAACAGAAAAGGCTTGGGTGCTGAATTTGCCATCAGGGGATGTTGTATGTCAGAATAGGGATGGGGATGTACTCTCAATAACACACAAAAATGACCCCATAGGAGCAATTGCAAAGCTATTGGGGTCTCATTAAAGCTTGCAAAGGAAATCAGGCAATGAAGAAAGTATTTTTCAGAAAGCACCCAAGATTTTTTTTCCTTCTTTTTTTTTGCAATTACACACAACTCTGAAATACAGAAGTCCTTGTACACAAGGGACAGTTTTAATCCACCCTTCTGTCAAGCAGTTGTGGTGGTTGAATTTGAAGACTCGATAGGTGCTGTGCAAACACCATTTATCGTCATCATTATCAGCTTGGCTGAAGGTGATGATGACAGTTTTTCACATATTTACAGGTCCAGTGTGAGCTGTTATCCTGTAGGAGGCAGTGTAGATTAGCTCACGTGAAGGCTCCACCTGTCTTACAGCACCAATCACAGAGTCCATCAATCACAAACGCCATACGAACTCAGGGCAGTCACAGCAAAGAAAAGGGAGTAATTGTATATGTATTTGTGTGTGTACCTTGTGTGTGTGTGTGCGTGTGTTTGAACACACAAACTTCCACAGAGCCATTAGACTCCTGACTGGCACAGTGTGTGTGGGATGGATGCATTCTTCTAATCACCATGTTGCTTTATTTCAGCCCCCACTATGCTGCCAGCTATTCCATAACTTCACAACCGCTGCGCAGCAACCACTCTTAATGACATTTATTCATAGTAAGCAACGATAAATGAATCAAACAAATTATACCCTATTCCTCCCCCTTTTTTCCGACTTCAAAGAGAGAAGGAAGGGTAGGTGGGTGGGTGAGTGAGCTTTCTCGCTAGTTAGCTGTCTGTCTTCAGGTGAAAACACTGTAAAAGCTCTCTTTGTATGAATTATTTATGTAAAATGTTCAAATGAATCTTTGCGTTTGCAAAAAATAATGGATTTCTTTTGTGCTCTGCCCATGAAAAAGCACTCAGCAAATGGGATGTGGTGTATGAAATTGTTGCTGTCATATCCAATGCAGCTGTTAGGCTTATTGATTTTCCTCCAATACTTATACACATGCTAGTCATTTTTGAAATCCTCCTCAACAGAACAGTTTATTACTCAGGTCCATTCAGATTTCTTGGGTTTGCACTTTGACTGTGAACAAGTGTCTTTGGAATATTTCTTATGACGCTGCTGCTGTTTTAGTTTACATTTTTTTCCCCTTCAAATCTGTCTTTATCAGCCTTCGGTTTGTTTAAAGCAGTTCGGGTAGAGGTGGCACTTGCTGTGTGCATCTGGTCTGTGGGTTTATATGCGGGTGTAGTGTAACAGTGAGTGTAACCATGATCGGAGTAAGTGGAGAGGGGCTGCGGCGTGTTTGCACTGAGCTGCCCTCGGGGCACAGGTTCAAGACGGCAGCTCCGGATCAATCCCAGTCTGAGAGCTCAGCCCCCTAGCAAATAAAAAAGTCTGGGGAAAGTAAGAAAGAGAGAGAGAGAGTCTTTCGGAAAGAAAAATAAATGGTGTGTTGATTTAGTTTGTGGGCTGAGTACTCAAGCATTGAGTGTACATGCTTGTGTGTTTGTGTGTGCTTTATTTGTGTGTCAGTGTGACTGTCTGTATTGATGAGTCTGTGTGTGTTTAGGTCAAGAGTTCAGCTGACCCCCTACAAAGATGCTGTCTGTACATGTTTGCCTCTGAGCAGCAGCAAACAGTCAATGCAGCCATGAGATACACAGACACAGGCCTGATTGAATGTCCTCTGTTGCACCTGCACCCATAGTGCAAGAGCACTGAACACACCCTGAGTACACTTAGACCATTGGAGGGGAGGAGGGAAATATTAAATTGTGGTAAGGGTGCTCTTGGAAAGATTGTTATTTGATCCTTATTCATTTATTTGCAAAGCAAAACAGTAGTTATACAGTGACACAAGGAGAAGCAAGTTTTGCAGGTGAGATTTAGAAAACCCCCAGAGGCTTATAGAAGGAATTTCACCTGTGTGAACATTATAAACAAAGTGACTGCTTTGATTGCTAGATGACAGAGTGCAGTACCTAGCTTGCACGGTTTAATGCCATAGAAATGAAATGAGAGTAGAATGGACATTCTCATTTAAATCAACATAGCAGGATGGTCAGAGCACTGGCCATTTATATGTGTATTGTCCATTGCGGTCATTGTAGCAGGCTGACTTGCATATATATATATATATATATATATATATATATATATATATATATATATCACTTTTGCAAGTCGCTTATTTAAGTTGAGGTCTGCTGTAATGACTAAACACTTTATCTATGGGATTTATTTCTTCCAAATTGGATGACTAACAGGACTAAAGCCTGATTTATGCTTGGCCATGCAACACTTTTGATGAGTGTCACGCAACAGAAATGACGTATCTTCGACAGAAAAAAATCACGCTTCACATTTTTCTTTCATGTCGTGTACCTGGAGATTTTTGTTATGTTGCGGAAGTCATTTTTTGTTGCGCAGTGTGATTGTCAGTGTTAGTATCATCGCCACGGAGAAAGTAGTTTTAAATCCACACAGATTCTGACATGCATTTAGCATCTTTCTCCACAGAAGCAGATGTCCGTTAGCAGCTACTGTGGAGCCACCTTCACCAGGCTGACTGACAGCAGACATTTAGTAAACAAATATTGCTTTCATGTCAGTGCCACGCAAAGAAATCAACAGTGTTTGTATTTATTGATTCATTGATTTCATTTACCAGCCCATCGTAGAGAGTATGGGGAATCTACCACTCACAGACAGACTGGGGGCTAATAAATCAATCAATATATGGTTAATAAATTAAAAACACATATACAGTGGGATATTTGTGTGGTTTTAAACAGCTGTCTGTGCAGATTATGCTTCATTTACTGCGACAGACACAGACCGTGAATATATGCAGGCTCTCTGGTGATATGGAGACGACTGGAACCTCTTGCCAAAGCATAAATGAAAGAAGGTTGCACTGCTCTTCAGTTTCTGTTGTGCAACACTTCCAAGAGTGTCCCGCGCCAGCCATAATTTGTTTTTAATGTAGACAGTTTTGGTGAGTTACATTTGTTTCTGTCAAATTTTAATGAAGTGTGTATTATGATGCATTAACAAGGCTGTCAAGGCAATGTTAGTCTAAATTTGGTGAAAAAGAGAAACTTAAATTGATGTGCAGCTGTATTTTCTGTTTAATAAGGAAAATAAGGGTAAGAGAAATCCTAAACAGAGTTCTCAGACTCATGAGTGCGGTGCACTTGAAGGCGCCACTGACCTGTGTTTTCACCATAACAACTAAAAACAATCGCAATTTTCTTTTGTTCTAGTCAAATGGCAACAGCAAACAGTTCACTGTCTTCTCTACTCATTTTATTTCTATGTTTGATAAAATATATGGGCCTGTAAAATACAAAATGTGATGGTAAACACTTGCCAACTTATCTACAAAACTGGCAGATATGCATTCATGAGTTTCCAAATCCTCTTTATTGCCACCTGTGAAATGCAAGGCCAACATGATTCACTTGCCCTTTAGTTTTAGTTGGTCCCACTAACTCCTGAAAAATACATCTTGGTCTCTTTGGCTCCCTAAATGCTTTCTGTAAGAGTCACTCAGTAAATAAAGCTCCCCACCATTTCACACTGGGCAGGCAGTGTAGAATTGGCCTGTGTGAGCAGCCTTGCGTATATCTTGCATATGACTGCAGTGTGTGGTGTTGACTGAGCTGATACCAACCAATTCATTTAACAAAGAGTAATTTAAATCAATGTTAATATCAAAGTTATTGCA
Source organism: Epinephelus moara (assembly GCF_006386435.1). NCBI lineage: Eukaryota > Metazoa > Chordata > Actinopteri > Perciformes > Serranidae > Epinephelus > Epinephelus moara. The sequence continues at coordinate 16,597,502 of NC_065519.1, forward strand.
TTGTGGGGTTTTGATAAAGAACATGATTAATTGTGGAAACAGAAAACATCAATTTTTAATTACGTACAATTATTTGTGCAGCCCTAACCATATGTTACGGTTTGAAAACATCCTGTGTTTGGATACAGGGTTGGTGGAGCAGTCTCCTTATATTTGTTTTATTTTAGTGGGAAATAAGTAGAGAGCTGGAGCTGGGTGTTATTGGATGAATATTTCCCTATTGATAGAACCAGTCCCTTACTTAATAAAACAAATGAAAAGCGAGCCTTACCTGTTATTGCCAAGTGCGAAATGCTTGCAGCTTTGAAGAGCACGGTCAGCTCTGTGGTTACAGTATGATCCTGCCAAAGCTGTGTGCTCTATCCTGCAAACATACAGTATTTGTTGAGCGTAGAAATTGCTGTAGAGGAAGAAGAAGGATGTGTAGAACATGTGTGAGGTCTAAATGACAGAGAATTAAGAGCCTGGGGACTTGCAACTTTGTGTTTTCTGCGTGTGTGTCTGTCCGCCTGCTTGCCTGCTGCTGTATGTGTGGCTTTTATAGTGCGCGTTTGAGTCTATATGTACGGGGGGGAATGCAAGTGAACTAAATGTCAAGGGCAAGTTGAAAAAGGGAAGGTTGTATCTGAAAGGTAATTTGGCTCTCCAGAGGTAAAAGCCTCAGCTGTAATGGCGCGCTCAGGTAAAAGCTTTACACGTATGGGGAACATGTGCGGCAGATAGATAAGAGAGAGACGAGCGAGTTCCTGTCTATGTGTATTTGTGTTTCTGTGTGTTTGTGTGCTTGCGAGTGTGCGTGTGTGTGCATGAGCGCGTGTATGTTTGTGCGTGTATTTGGCCCAAGCCATAACGTAGAAGCCAAAGGCCTGGAACAGCACCGTAATCTACTGCCATCCCCAGTGCCAAAAAGAGGGAGATAGAGAGGGGAGACAGAAAGAGGGAGGAGAGATAGAAAAACATAGGGGAGACAGAAATAGGGAGGAGAGATAGAGAGAAAGGGGGAGACAGAGAGAGAGAGAGAAAGGGGGGAGGGAGACAGCTCCACAGGGACTCAGCAATCAGGAGACATGGCAGCCGCTTGGCTCTCAGTTATAATAGATGAGTTGAGGTCTTCCTGCGTTCCCTGTGGGGCCTGGTTTGACTCTCCCATCTCTACCCCTTGCTGTGCTCCGCGGGCTTGCAGCCAAACATCATGGTACACAGATGCATGCACACACACTCACATCACATGTGCCATACTCCTCCTAAACAGTCTTGTTTATTTCGTTTCATTGATCGCCTATCTGCTTTATCTTGTCCCTTGATCTCCTGTTCAGCTCTGTGTCTCCTGTACGCTCCAGGTTGTTGTTTTGTCCTCTTTATAAATCCCACCTGTCTGTTTCTGCAGGCTTCCACCCTTTCCATGTTGCCCCCCCCCCTCCCCTGGCTCATGTACTTTATCTATTCCCCTTTGTCCTTTTACGGGGTCTGTCTGGGGGCAAAAGGAAAAAGCCATTTTATAAAAATATCAATGCAAACCTGATTTCTTCCCACCCTCCGCTACCACAGCAGCCTCAGTCAGGAGAAGGGGCGCAGAGATGAGGGGGGGGACAATCAATTAATCTGATCAAGCGCTTTAGGAAATGGAGAGCGTAAGCGCTCCTAGGGGACGGATATCCATCTCCTTGGGATGATTGAATTACGCACAGAGTGAGAGTTGGAGAGGAGGGAGGGCTGGAGAAATGAGGTGGTTAGGGTGACCGAGGATGAGGGAGCATGTGCTTGAGAAACGCAGTGGGAGTGTGTGCTTGATACGAGAGAGTGAAAGATAGAGAGACAGAAAATGAAATAGAGCGAGAGCAAAAGAGTGGGGTGAAAGAGAGATGAGGTCACTGCAGGAACACCAATAGAGAAGAGCCTTATTTCGCTCCCTCCCTCCCCCCCTTTCCCCCCATCGAACCATTTACATTTTTATGTGTCATACCTTATGGTTGATAACCCCTTCTTTTGACAGTTATATTACATGGCATGGGTACATCATTTTGCTTTGGAGTCAATTCACAGCTGAGGGCTGCTCTTGACAAATTCGTCATTTATTTAACGTTAAGTTGTCTTACAGTATGCATATGGACCAGGACTTTATGGCAATGGTCTGTGGCACAATAATAGCAGTGTTCTCTCATATCTAAATTGACTTTGTTATAATATAATAGACTCATCTGTATGATTGACAAGGGCATACTGTAACATTGTGCTAAATTTACCTTCTGAAGTTCTATGCGGATATTAGAAAGTAACCCATCTAGGAACAGATACTGTAGCCAGACGAAGGTACAGCCGCATAGCGCTTTCACAACAGCTGTTTCATAGAAATGCCTAGGTAAGTGAGCTCGTCCATTGTTTTGTAAGCTGCACAATATGGTGCAACATATTGCTTAGAAATGCACTGCTCCTTTCGAATGCCACACTCCTGCGGAAAATGACCTTCTCTTCTGCCTCTGTTGAATGCATACCAAACCTTCTCTCCTGCTCTATGTGAATGATTTCTTATCTGCTGTGAGCACTAGAGCTTTGTCGGGGAACCTTTGAATAGACAGAATAAAATGGGGTTAACCATGCGTTTTCTCCAGCTCCCTGGCTGAAAGCTGGATACTCTGGGGGGATAGTTCTGTGTCATAAGGAAAAAGATGAAACACAATAAGAGGAGAGAATATGAACAAGCCCCCCTGGGCTTTCTCTGAGAGGAGAGAGAAGAGAGAAGGAGGGAGTTTAGATTAGAGAAGTGGAAAAAGCACCAGGCATTCTCACTGAAAAAAAAGAAGAGAGATGAGAAGAGAAAGAGGAGGAGTAGAGGAAGGAGGGTGGAAGGAAAAGGCCTCCAACAAACAACACTGGCTAACCATCAAGGCCTCCCTGGAGGGAGAGAATTGTCGAATGACTGCTGGGAAGGAGCCCGATGAGCTGCACCACTGCCATGCTGCTGGTGTGACTGTAGGAATGGGGGGACTGTTGGAGCAGAGGCATCCAGCAGAGAGAGCTTGTATGCGGATTTTGAACTGCTACGCTGCCTGCCGCCCTCAGCCATTATTCATCGCAGAGGAACGCCACATGAAGCTGATGATGGTTGTTTAGCCTGTGGGCCTTCCACTCTTGCTGTGGAATGAGACAAAAGCAAAAAAAAAAAAAAAAAAGATCTTTGGTGAAAATTGAGGATCACTGGAGACGCTTTTATTTTTGAAGACATACAGTGTGAATCGAATTGTTTACATCTTTAGTCTTGTCTATGGGTATGGAACAAAGTGATGCTGCTCCTATAGCGGGCTCAGATTTAAATCCCAATAAACCAAGTATGTTTTCATGATCCTTATTTCCAACAATAGTGATCTTTATCTGAGAAGCTTCCACACACAACGCTGTGACTGGCAACCAGCTGCTTCCAATCATCTCTTCTCCCTGCTTATTTTGACAATTCTTTTTATATGTTTCGGGGCTTTTGGCCTTTATTACAGGGCCGCAGGTTGGAATCAAACCTAGGCTGCTGCAAAGGACTCAGCCTACATGGGGTGCACACTCTACCGGTTGAGCTAGAGGTCGCGCCAGTGTGTTGACACTTTTAGATATGGGCTGAAAAATTAAGCTAACGTGGAAATGCCAAACACTGCAATTCCTCAAATGGCCACTTAAACCTGTCTTCCAAACAGAGTCAGTCCCTATAGATACCCATGTTAAAATGCCCCACTTTACAGCAGAAATAAACATGTTTACAGCCTGGTATAAAAATGCTTTTGGTCTTTATAGCTAATGTCAACATCCATGCCAACTACACAGGGTATGAATTTTTTTTTACAACTCACCCATTTTCATTTTAGCAAGGCTTACAGTTACACATTTTTATTTAGGGGCCACTTGAATGACAGGCTGTCTGCAAGGCATCACTCCAGTGTGAGTCAGATTTATCCGTCACACCTCCACATCGCCACCCTCTTGTCCAAATATGTTCTCTTCAAAAATCCAAGATGGTGACGGCCGAAATGCAGAACTCCAGCCTTTAAAATGGTTGTCCACAAATCAATGGGTGACGTCACGGTAGCTACGTCCACTATTTTATACAGTCTATGGTGCAGACATGGAAATGAGCTTCTCATTCTGTGTCGTGATTTTTGGCATGCTGCGCAGTCTCACATAACGAGACCCTCGCCTTCTGTCCCACTGTTACTTCCTCTCTTGGTCCCAGAGCTCACATCATCCCTTCGGGCACCCTGTTGATCTCAGCTCCACTACTGCCCGCTGCAGCCTCCCACACCTCCAACCCCAGCTGCAACCCCACACAGCTGCCTCCCCTGTGCAGATGGCGACTAAAACAAATGCACACGTGCTCTCGTAGGGATACACAGGACTGTGACTCTGCGTAGGCAGATGGGAAAGAGCCGTGGATGGCTGAGGGTAAAGAAGGGAGAAGCGAAGTGATAGATGACATCACGGTGAAGACTGAGAAGGAGATTGTGCAAGGGGCAGGGTGGCTACCAAATTAGACAGAGACAGAGGACAAGACAGAGAGGGACATGGCTCGTCTGCCAAGGCTACAAATCATGTCCCCGAATGCAGCACCAGCGCTGTCACCCCTCCCTCCCACAAAATAAGCCAGAGATCTATTGATTGGCACTCGTATTTGCTAGCGGGCTCCAGCTCAAAATGGAGCCTTTAATTAACTTAATGGACCGGCTGCAGCTGTGTGTGAGCCAATGAGGGAGGAATAGAAATAGATAGAGGGAGTGAGAGCCAGCATAAAGAATAAGTGGGGTTAACTGCAGACCCCTCTACTATCAGTCAGGATGGACACGACAGACTGGAGGAGGGAGAGGGAGCTGAGATTGAGTGGGGTGGTGTCCTCTCCGTTCCTCAGCATCTCCTGTTCCCTGCATCCCAGCTTAACTTTTGGTGCCCGCTATTAGTTACTTTTTTTCCCACCAATATCCCTTTTATACAGGAGACATATATGACACAGGTCCGCTGCGTGTTTCAGCCAGCATGTCCCCACTCAGATGGACCACCAGCAGGGTTTCCTGGCATGTTTGTCTGAATGGGGTATCTCCAGGAGCCCCAACAGGCCCCTTCATGCTATGCTCTCAGTCAGCAATCACCCCCAAAAGCTAGCTCCCTGCCAGTCAGACTGCTGTTTCTGCACGCTGCTGCCTGCTCTCCTCCACCCACCTCTCTCTCCCCTCCCCTATGCGCCATTCTCATTCCTGTCCACTCATCCATTCTGTCAAAGGTTAATTGGTTTGGAAATGATTCGATTCATTCTGGACGTTAATGCTGTTATCATGCTTTTGTTCGAAAAAAAAGAGAAAGAAAAACTACCCCCCGCATGCACTTAAGCCTAATTTAAAATAAAGGGGAAAAAGAAAAAAATCCAATTTAATCTTTTTTTTTTCTTACTCTGGCTCAGGCTTGTCCCCACAAGTCTTTTCCTTTAAATTATGGCAGAATTTCATTACCTTGAAAGCTTTTCTGCCCCCTCCCTCTGCTCCCCTCCCTGTCTCCAATACTTTGAATGGATCAGGACTAATGTCTTTCTTGTAACCTCAAGGTCGGAATATTTGGATCCGTGGAAGCGCTCAAGGGTCCCTGTGATTAATGCACTGTACAAAGTACCTTGAAAAAATGTGGTGGCTGATGGCTGCATGGAGTGATCAGTTGTGCACCCACACACACACACAGATCCGCAGACGCACGACTATATCGGCTGGAGGTAGTTGTAGATAGAGGTGCCCCTGTCAGTGCCCTTGATGTGGATCATGGGACGCATTCATATTCAAATAGGGTTACCTAGAGGCCTCAGCTCAATTCCCCCCAACAGTGCCATACAGTACTTCCTTCCCCAAGGAGCTTTATGCTTTTCTCTCTTCAGTATGTTACATCTTTACTTACTCAGGCTTTGTTGGACACAACCAGGCTATCACTTCCCCCAGAGCTGCTTATAGGATGACAGATTCTCATTGGAGCACATCTTTCTAGGTAGACTTCCTGTATGGAAAAAGTCCAATCGCACCTCAGCGCTTCAACAACAACAATTTCAGTTTTCATTTACCTGTTAGTCTGCCACGTCAGAGAGTTAATTAGATTCCCTCTAAATGTCAAAGACAGATGGTTTTCCCCACTCTGGTATCTACAATAAAACAGCCACTGCCTGATTACTTCTGTGGTCTTGATGTTTTTTGCTGACACGGCTGCGATGTCTGATAAAAATGTGATTTTCTCTGTTTCCGTGGCCACCTTGCAGAGGTCCTCGCAGTGGCTGATGTGCATGCTGTCCACGCCCTATTGATCAGAGACACAGAGGCCTCTGTATTGAAGTTGTTTGCAGAGCTGTAGATGCTATCTCCACTTTTGTTAATTATTTATATTCGGTTCCACAAATCTGATCAATAGTTAATTGAGCCAGCGGGAGCTGTCTGAGAGAAAAACGAAAACTTTGCGGAACTAAGGGACAAAACCTTCAGTGCTGCCAGTTTTATTTCCCCCTCACACTCTTAAATACAATAATATTATTCGGATTTACTGGTTTAAATACAAAGGGAGAAAGCCAGGAAGAAACATTGAATGACTTCATGCTCCATGCTCGAGTCTAGTCCTCACCCTTTAACAGCCGCAATAATTCTAAATGGTAACATTTTAAAGGAGTAGAACTCGTGGCTATTCTCTTGATTGAAGTGCCATTTAAAGTGGCAGGTGGCTGACTAGAATACACTTCTAGTGTTTGTCTCTGGTGGGCTGTTGGGAAAGAGAGGCCTCTGAAGTCCAGAGGCTGTATTTATCAAAGCGTGGTAAGAACAAAATATAGGTGAATGAACTGTGTATGCACAAGTTAGTTTGTAATAATAAAGTGTGCGTTTACACACTATAAGCAGGGAACAAGAATAAATCCCACCTGTTTCACATCTGCTCATTCATGAACGTACAAATATAGATCAAAAAATACAGTTTTCTGCATTAGGAGATGAAGGCAAAGACAGCAATAAACACAGTAAATATTGCCCAATGTCCAAGTTGTCTTGCCCGTCAATATCACTCAAATACCTTGTCAGGATCAGTTCTTCTTGGTGCACTACTTTCGAAGTCCACATATGTCTAGTTATAGAGACACATTACAGCAATGTCTCAGCTGTTACTTTAACTTTAAGATATTGAACTGCTGGTTTAGACAATGCACATATTTATCAAAACAACTTAATACATTTGATCATTTGATTTTACAGATACCATCCTCTGTTGGCAGCTGTCAGCAGCAGGAGTGCCTACAAGTGGTTCATCAGTTATATTCATTAAATATTCATCAGTGTGTGAGTAGAGCGACAGCTAAATTCCTGACACCTGCCACATGCCACTAAGGGTGTTTAAAATATATAAATATGCAGATGATATAGCTTTACACTGTTTCGCTGTTCCTTTGCAGTTAACATTGGGAAGTAACAACTGTCGTGTGATGCACTGCAAGATGCTCTTATGTTCACTTACGTGGTATTTATGTAGCAGCACATTGTGGAAATGAAACAAAATTCATGTTCTTGCAATTTAGATGTAGATTACAGAACTTTGCATGTCTCTAATGTTAGTAGTTTTAATGTGGCAGCACTGAAAATTTACATTTGAATACCGTATCATGTATTCAGCCTTGGAAAACTGCGACAGAACTTGGCTGTTTGTTCAGAAACAGAACCAACTTCCCTCTGAGCTGCAGGGAAATACGACCTGTAACTGCTTTAACTGAGCCTTTTGTTTGTTTATTATTTTGTAATTCTATAATATGCCCAAGTAGCCTTGATAAACAGGAGGACAACTTGTGGAAACATGGAGCAAGATGAAAAAAAAAAAAAAAAATCCCAGACAATAAAGCTGAGCTAAATGAGGTTCAGCTAAATACATTTTTTAATAAGCACTTTCACATGTGGCATTTCCAAAGGATAAAAAACACACAGCATGGGGGCAGTTGACATATACTGTGAACACTGTTTCACCTCTAATAAGAACTGTGGCAGAGGTGAAGAAAAAATAACTTGACCCTAAAAAAAAAAATCCACAAATTGCAGCACACAGAGAGACATTATTGCCACAGAAAGGGTGCAGAGTACTTCAGTGTCATCCATAGATGACAAAATAGCAGCAATTATTGGTGAGCTGTCACTGAAGCACATCATCCCTGATGGTGACACTGAGAGAGCAACTCTGTCCACCACAGATGAGACTCAAACATAGAAGTGAGCAAGTTGCAGCATACCAGAACATTATCCTGACGTACTCTACCCAGTTCGAAATTAAGATACCAAATAAAGTGAGATACCGAAGCAGTTTATCATGAGCACAGGATGAATAGTTAAAGCTCAGTAATGTACCACAAGAAGAAGTGCTGCTGGCCTAAACCAGTAGGTTAATGTAAATTTAGAGCTAAATTACACCCTGAAAAGAAATGAAGACATACAAAAGTACTAATTTTTCCTCTTACCTGTAGTATTACTGAGAATCTAGAAGGGCTGCCCCTTGAAAGTGGGAGATTTGTATCATCAGTTGGGTCAGTTTTTTTGCTTGTCAGTGTGCAGTGCAGTACACTTCTGGGGTTATTTTGGTCCCCAGATTTTGCTGCGGAGTGAGCTCTCTTGTCTTTCACAATACCCCCTGGTCACTCAGGATAACCCACAGACCTTGTTGTGAGCAGTTTCATGTAGAAACTATTTTCTTTCTACCGAACTACACCTGCCAGCCGTATCACTGTGCAGAAGGAAGCGTGCATCTACCAAAGGAAAAGAGGCTTGTGTTTGTTGACAGTGCGACATGTAAACATTAATGTTGTCCTCCTCAGCTGAGCTTTAATGTTAGCTATCTCAGTGTTTCCTCTAGGATTTTTTTCAGCAGCGGGGGTGGCGGGGGGAGGGGGTGAGAGACATTCCTCCATCCATACTTATTGACTTATTCATACTTCAAAAACAGCATCAATAAGTGATTAACATAGGGGGGATCAAAATAAAATAAATAAATGAAATAAAAATCAACCAGCCACCCTCCTCCCCTGACAAGTTGCTTCATAAGTAAAGAACAGTCCCTAAAGTGCAGTGAGGTTTGTGGGCCGTTACCTGCCACAGAGAGAGAAATGTGAACGGCTCGTTTCTCCTCTGATACGGATGGAGTAAAATATCTCCACACTGCCGACATTTTACTCCGTAAGTCGCCGCACGCTGTTTGATTGCGTTATCAAAACACGCTGCTATTATTCGGCCTTGCTTTTCACTTATTCTATCAAAACACGCTGCTATTATTCGGCCTTGCTTTTCACTTATTCCACAGAATACCGAATGTGTGGTTTTTTGCAATATTCGGCTGATCGGTGCATCCCTAAATAGGAGCCTTCCCCCACTCGCTCCTCCCCCCTCCCCTCACCGCTGCTCTCCTCACTACACTGGCTGCTGCGCTGTGCAAGTGCACAGATGTCTCAGAGCGGTGGTGGTGCATTTACAAAATAAATGTTTTGAAGGAGCAGCAGCGGCGGCAATAATTTAGCAGCGGTGTGTCGCCGCTGCTAAATGAATGTAGCGGAAACACTGTATCTCAGTGGTGCTTGGTGAGCTAGCAGTAGATGCACACTTCCTTCTGCGCAGTGATACAGCTGGCAGGTGTAGTTAATAGATAGATAAATAGATAAAATTGTTTTTACTGCTCACAACAAGGTCTGTGGATCTTAATGAGTCTCCGGGTCAGGATACGTTTGAAAAACTCAGCAGCAATGTCTCTTAAGAGACATCATGACCTGGTTACTCAAGATAATCTGTGCACAGTTTCATATAGGAACTATTTTCCTTCTACCAAAATACACCTGCCAACTGTATCACAGTGCAGAAGGAAGAGTGCATCTACTCATGGACAAGAGGCTTATGCTCAACATTAATGGCGTCCTCCTCGGTTTAGCTGTAATGTTAGCTATCTCAGTGGTGCTAGATGAGCTAGCAGTTGATGCATGCTGTCCTCTACTCAGTGACATGGTTGGTGGGTGTGGCTCAACAGAAACAAAATAGTTCCTACAAGGTCTGTGGATTATCTTGAGTATCCGGGTCATAATTTCTGGAAAGCGACACTGTTTTTGAGTCTTTTTTTCAAATGTGTTTTCGGGGGCTTTGAGCACCACAAACTGTGCCATCTAGTTCAATTGTAGTCCAGAGAAGGCAGACATCTCAACGGCTGGTATACACTTGGCAACTCACACCAAAATAATCTAGATTGATAAAAAGCACGACAGGTAAGAGGAAAATATGCGTATTTGATTTTGGGGTGAACTGTCCCTTTAAAGAAAACTAATCTAAAAAATGATGCATTATCCCATGCCAAAATTGCACTGAATCAACAGAGTGTCAGTCAGTTTACCAGTTACACTGAAATGGCTGACAGTAGTACTGAGATTTGTTGAAAGACATACAGTGAATGTGATGTGTAGAAATGAATGCACACAAACTGTTGGTACTCACGAGTATTAAGGCCTCCACTCTGCTGACAGGTAGAGTGGGGGAGTGATGAAGCAGACCCTGGTGTATTTTAACTTTGCATGTGTGTGTGTGTGTGTGTGTTAAAGTGTGCCTGTGTGTCTGTCTGAGTGATTGAGTGACAGGAACTGATTACAGTATGTAGTAGCGGCTCCGTTTTAGTAATCTGTGCTGCCACACCTCTGGGGATGAACGGTATGCGGCTGCATCTGGCTGTTAATGCTGCAGGGCCCATAATGCATTATGAGGCGAAATTCATCTCATTGTTTCTGTTCCCATTTACCAGTTTGAGCTGCGCGTTTGCCATTGTTACCTGACAAACGTGTCAATGACTAATCTGCCCGCGTGTTCGACCACCACACCTTGTATTGGCTTTGGCGTTTCCTTATCTCGCTTCTGTTTCCAGCCTGTCACTGATAAGAGAGAAGAAAGGGAGGGAGGTGTATGTGTGGAGCTGTGGAAATAAGAAAAAGGGAAAGAAGAGGAGAATGGTGGTTAAAAAAAAATTATATACAGAGCGCGAAAGAGAGAGACAGAAATAGAGAAAGAAATAGGGCATGATTAAAGAGAGAGGTCTCTATGGTGACACTCTCTCCCCTTTTCTCTGTTTTGTGCTATAGGTGGTTTGTTGAACTTACTCCGTTGTCATTGCCTTATTTCATGGGAGCAGATTAACAGCATCTCAGTTTTGTCCTCATCTACTTGGGCCAGAGGCTTGCATGCAGTTTTGAGAGAAAATACAACACATTGGGAGCATCCATCCATCCTCCAGCATCTTTAGGATCGTCACTGTTTTGATTTGTGTGTGTGTGTAAATAAAGTGCGTGTACACACACACACACGCACACAAGGCACCAGTCTATATTTCTCAGTGGAAGGAGGAAGGCTCAGTAATTTGTGTTCAGATGGATGAGCAATAGAAGAGGCGAGCAGCGTGGTGCCAGCCATGACTCCAACTTCAATCTGAGTCTGACCTGACCCAGCAGTATTGCTAAATCTGACTTGTTACATGACGGGTGCTCTGGCTCACCTCGCCTTGCTGAGACAACCTCTGGCCGCAATCTGGGTGTCTTTGTCAGCTCAGAGCAGCCCGGGCCCCCGGAATTGCTGAGGTGGTGGATTCTCCTCTCCTCCCTCACTCAATCTCTACCCCCCTCCCCTCTTCCTTTACCAACATCCACAGATCAGCATTTTTTTTTTCTTTGCTGTCACCCATTCACACTTCCATGGACCGGAGGCTTTCTCAACACCAGGGGAGAAGACTGTTGTCTGGAGATGGAAAACCCCTAGATCCTTTCCTTTCTGGCAATTAACAGCACACACTGTGTCCCACTCAATGACCTGACACAAACTGAAGGAAAAAAGGGAAGGAAAGAAAAGTATGACAAGAAAAAGGAGGGGAATGATGAGAATGAGGGAGAATGAAACATACACACACAAGGGCTTGATTAAGTGGTCTTTTAAATGCGCGAGTGGGTAGCAATTCAGCAGCTCTTTAGTCTCAGGAGGACCTGTCTCAATTACCCTAATGAGTCAGAGTGACTCTGGCTTCCTTGGAAGGCTATGGGAGGCAGGGAGCCCTGCAAGGCCATACAGGAGAGGCTGGGGGAGCAAGGGCCTCAACGTGTGTGTGTGTGTGTGTGTGTGTGTGTGTGTGTGTGTGTGTGTGTGTGTGTGAGACATGCAGGCTGTGGATGCCCTGTGATGTTAAATGGAGCGTGCCGGGCTCCCAATGAGCCAGTGTTAGCTGGCGGACTGACACACAGTGACCTCCCACTGCGCACATCACTTTCTCATCTGGGCTGTCAGGGAGTGGCAGTTAACCCCAGTGTGCCCTGAACCTCGGCCTTCGCTAAACCAATACATATCTTCAATAAGGGCCTAGCATGGAGAATGCACATGTCACAATATGAAGGCCTACCTCTATGCCTATCCTGCCTTGTAAAGACAGAATGAAATCAATTTGCATTTGTGACCAGGAAAGTCTCAGTGTTGTTAGCCACAGGTCAAAAATGCAGTGCAGGTGTGGTCTGTTCCAAATGTCATAATTTTTCTGGTACAGTACAGTTGGCTTTCTGCTTCCTGACACGAGGTAATGGAACCAGCCGCTGCGCTATATATTAACCTTTCCCTTGACAAAGGCACAAAAATGCCACAAACTGCACTGTTGTGGAAGCTATCTGCACAGTGTCATCATCACCATTACCCCCGTGTATCCAGCGTTCCTCTTCACATGACATTCCATTAGCGATTCAACACACAGTCTTCTCGACACCCTGTGGCCTCTCAGGAATACATGTCAGTGTAAGAGCACCAGGCTTTACAATTACTGTGTGTTATTTATACAACCCTTCTCTATATTTAGCAGTGCACACAACAGGCCACCGTATACACCCCACAAACACTGCTTTCTGGTTATTTTTGTCCAATATCCTGTATTGTCTGAGTCACAGTTTCTTAAAATGAAAGAGAATGCATAGTTGACATGAAATGGCATTGTTATTCATACACATACTTTTTAATTGACTGATTTTTTTGGAATGCTGTCCCCAGCCAGCCAGTGTTTTTGCCCCAGTAAGCAGATGGGCCAAGAGAGGTCAATATTGGTCAGTCTAGACAAAAAAAAAAGAAGCAGTTCCTACACAATTGCACAACTATGCTCCTTTCATTGCTGTGTGTGTCTGTTACGACTCAGCTCATTAAGGGAAAGGAAAGCAACATAAAAGCAGGTGTTTTAGGTAAAATAAAGTTATTAATTAATGACAACTTTAAATATCTGATAAAAATAAAAATGTGAGGCAAACTGCAAGGGAAAAAAGGACTCATGGGTGCTGCTGAACTCAAAGACATAAATATAACCAAAAGAGGACTCTTTAAATAAGAAGTACTAATTAAATGAAACCAAAAGTGAACAATAAAAACCTCACTATCCTATGTTACCTGATGGAAAACCTAAAATAGACAAACAGCATCCCTGCACCTAGTGACTCTAACAAAGGAAAAATTCTACGTACGTGTGTGCTCAGTTTTTTAAAATTACGCCAGGCCCAGTCCCCAAGTAGTTTAGCAAGTTCTTCAAAACTAGTTTCACAAAAGCTAATTCAACAATTAACATCTTACCTTGAAACATCTATGCTAACTGTCAAGCTAGCCAGCCTTTTGTAGCATCTTGGTTCCAAATTGCACACTCTGGATTGGGGAGCCGGACTGGGTGCTGCTCCAAATAGGATCCCTGGCTCGTTAAACAGGAAACATGAGTGGGGATAGTCTGCACCTCAGCAGGTCGACCCAATCAGGTGCAGGGGACCACACATCCTAATCAACATACATCAAAACTACAAGAAAGGTTAAAGATGTTGAGTGGGTGTCTTAAGTGCAACACACACCGCCGCCGTACGCCGCGCGTCAAAACGCCCGCCTCCATTATATTCTATGAACCAACCCACACTGGCGCCGGCCGACGCGCCGCTCTGCTTCAGCCCACTGCTCTATTTCCAGCGCGGCCGGCGCTCATGGCGGCGCTGCGAGAAAAGCCTTTTATGTAGTCTCGTAGTATCAACTCCGGTTGTTTCAAATTTTTAATAAGACGACTTTGATAAGAAACTCACCCGTGAAATTCAAGTTGTTGTTGCCTCAAAGTTTTTCCTCTTCTTCTTCTGTTACTAGCAGTTGGCAACCGTTGGCAACTAGTGTAGGTACAGCCACCTAGAGGGCTGGGGTGGGAAATACATGTTGACGGTGCCGCTGCGCGCCGCTGCCAGTGTGTGTTGGGGGGCGGCCCTTGACGGCCACAGCGCCGCGCCGGCGTGTGTTGCACTTTATTCTTTGTCTTCTGTCAGAATGTCTGTCCAAAGCAAGATGTCTCAGCATATAGGCGCCAGATTCCTCTGCAACATGATTTGAATTTTCTTGACCTCATGAACTTTTGTCCATCATCCCTATAGCCAGACTTTGGTTCATGACAAAGCATCACAGACATCAGACAAAAGGCGGTACTTCCTGAAATATGCTGTGGATAGTCATGGTCGCTGGAGGATGAATGTTTGTTGCCATTCTTTTTATCTTTACTCGCACACGACACACTTCATCTAACAAGCCAATGGAACCATACACAAACATTTTAAATGGATATAATGTTATAGGCAAACTTTTTTTGCAATGTCTCGTTCAGGTCAAACCGCTTTACTCCCCTCTAAGAATAGCTAAATTGTACTTAACTGTTCATTCCACCCAACTTTTAACTTTTAGCCTTGTTCTTTGTCAACCTTTGTTTTTATTCTTGTATTTTGCTCTAACGGACAAGGTGTTATTGTGGGGCCAAAGTCCTCACTGATAGCCATGTCACCTTTCACTTTCAATTGCCGCAAAACAACTGGAATCATTTGTCATTCTTTCTGGGCCACTGAGTGAAATATGACTCATAGGCACTCAGAAATGTTGAAATTGAAAAAGGACATTGTCACACTGTGCCTTTGCCTCGAATCTCCTCCCTCTACTCCTTCTTCCCTCTACACTCTCAGTCATACAGAAGAAATGGCCTCCATTTAGACACTCCTAACGGTCTTTCTTAATGGCTCTTTGTGATAGAAGTTATTTATGGCGGGATTAATTTTAATCTGTCAGTCTGGGGAACAAAAAAAATCTGCCCATGAAATGGCCATTTCAAAAGGCTGTACCCTGTTGCTGACTACCAGAATGCTCTTCCCCTTATAAAGGAAATAAAGAAAAGTTGTACGCCAAGGCCAGGGATGATTTAGCTCATTGCCTTTAAGTTGGGGTTTGAATTGCAATACAGCTGGCAGAGCTTGGCTTTAGGTGCGAAAATGTCAATAGCCAAGAGTGCTGCGTCTCCCTTGTCAGCCCTGACGGAAGACCAACGACCAGCCAGGCTGCCATTTGTCTTCCTGAGTGAGTTTTCTAATAACCGTAATGGCTGTGGCAATAAATTACCACCAGCCTGTCACAGAGAACATAGTGCAGCATTTAAATCTAACAAAGAGCCCCCACTCCCCCTCCCTGCCTTCCCCTGATTTTATTTTTAAAACTTAGTAACTCCCTCATTCCCTTAAGGAGCACTTTAAGCTAATAGTGAATAGCCAAACCCCAATGCAGAGCTCAAGTATATCACGTCCTAACTGGACAGAAAATCCTTGGCTCTCCTCTTTCCCCAACACTAGAACAGAATATTTAGCACTTTTGTGTGTGTGGTTTTTTTTTTTACACTATATTATCAGTTAACTGTTTGAATTATGCAGCAATGTCCTAACTGCATTGGTCACCTGTCTGCTGGACTCCCACTTCAGTGAAATAACAAATTAAGGCTGATAGCTGATTGGAATGAGATGTCATCTTACCCTTGACCCCATCATCATCTGCCCTCACACGAGCCAGTGTTTTTCCATCCCCCTCCCATGGAGTTGACTGCAGCCCCTCTGTGAGATGAGCGTGTTCGGTAATTGGAGCAGCGGGAGGCGATTTGTTCCCATCCTTTCCCTCAGTAGCAGCAGTTTGCCGGTGGGCAGCCCGTAGAGCCATGCCATCCTGCCATTTGTCAGACAGGGTGCAATTTCCCGGTCATCTGTTTCCATCCATAACTGAGGGTGGGGGAAAAAATGGTGAATGATGAAGACTTTAATATGGCGCCTCATGCTGTAGGAGCTTACTCCTCGTAGCGACAAGCCAGACTGATACACTCTCACCCTCGTGGCAAATACCGCAGGGCAGTGCTCATAGTCTTCAAATGCTCACTGTTTACAACTGACGCATTTCTCAATAATGTGAGGCTCTGCTGATTTTTTTGTTAGCAGACCTGTGCTGTGCAGACGGATGGAGGATACCTCCTCTGGGAGGGCGTGTCGTGCTGAAATGCAAGCTGTCGAACACAAAAGATTTGCCCCTTAGCAACAGGCGAGAGATTCCAGTCATTTTTGCCTCATGCCTTCACCTCTTGTTGCTATAGCTCCCTGAGGCAACATGTATGTTTAAGCTTCCACATCTTCCTGTGACTGACCTGAAAAAAGGGCATGGAAAGATGTTGTCCAAGGCAAGGGAATCAACTTTAGAACAGGCCTGCTGTGGTGCTGTGTACGCCACAATGCTATATATATTCAGAGCTGTTTCCAACATGTGGTTTAAAACAAAGTAATCTGCCTCACTAGCAATCGAGGCTCTTTTCAGCGAGCCGCCATGAAACAAAGAAACCCCCGCAGTGTGCAGCTGTGCAGCATGATAAGCATGTAAACTCTGCTTCCCAAACTTGGCCGATCACACGCTTCCATCTATCCATTTACCAAAACCAATTATTTTTTCAATCCAAAGGTGCACCTGATACCTCCCCCATCAGACTGATGCAGCAGGGACACAGGAGTTCTAAAGAAGAGCAATGGGATGTTTGGGCAGTGCTCCGCTGAATGTGGGGACAGACGAGCTGTGTTATTTGTAATCACAAATTGATGTCCTTTGTAGCCATGGGTTGGTGTGATCTGCGGGTTGGGAGAGGCAGGCGTCATGCGAGGCGAGGCAGCTGCTCTGCCTTTTTTCCCTCCCTGCAGTAAAGGGTTTCCTTTCAAAGGAGCCAAATGTATCTCCTTTCAGCGAGGCAAAATTGAGTCACTGTAGTTCATTTGAGCCCTCAGATAAGATTGGACAGGTGGTAGGATGTCAGTTGAGCTTTCACACAAACAACTTTTATTCTCCTTTTGTCTGGTTTTAGGAACTGCATGAATTTATACATTTCTGTGTGTTTTCTGTCTCATTTTGTGGGTATCCACCCCTTGACTCAATTCAGGAGCTGCTCTAATTCTAATTATTTTTTATCTTTTTATTCTCTTTAGCACACATAGCTCTGAATGAGTAGTCTGATACTATTTGTGTTTGTCTCGAGGCATTTCTTGAAACAGTACATTTTTTCATTCCAATAGAGGGATAGATTTATAGGACTGAGCATAGCTGTCAGGAAAAACAATTACAGATAAAGAAAATGCGCTATTTTTAGATGGTTATCAATTTTAATTACCACCATCAAGAGAATTGGATAGTCGTTGATTTTTTTTTTTCCTCGCCTGTTCTGTTTTTCTGTTTGTCTGTTGCCAGCGTATCTTAAAATATTATGAAGTGGATTTTCACAGAACTCTGTTGAAAAGTTGTTGAAGGGGCAAGGGAGAACTGTTTATTTTTTCACACTTAATGGCCAGACTGTGTGCCTATCAGCAAACAAAGCTGTCTGTTTTCCAGAAATGTGCTACAATGGTAGGGAGGGGCTGACTACTGAATGACCACTGAGCAAGGACAGTACTGCTTTACAGTGTTGCAGTTCTTGGCTATAAATTCTTAAAAGTGTCCAAGACCTGATAACTCATAACTCAGTCGAGTTTCAGGTACAGCCAAAAAGATGTGTTCAACCCCTGGTATGAAAAAAAGGTGGTGATAGGGCATGGAAGCTGTTAATGATAGTTGGTTAGAAGATTGTAGCACTTATGGAGGTGCTATTTAACTGACTTTGATTTCAGTGGATCCTTATATGCATTACAGATGTATATGCCCACAGTTATAGCGGCGGAATAACATGTGAGCCATGTTGTTACGCAGCCCAGTCGCCATAAGAAAATGTTGGCATTGTACAGATCTTGTATTTGTACATTTCATACGTAACATATTAACGTTTCTAAAGTGATGTAGTGTTGCTGAGCTGACTTTGTCTTTGGCAAGTGGAGGGGATGGTGGATTATGTGACACCTAGGCAAGACGACTGCAGCAGACCACTGCAGACTTCTGTTGAGATCAACAAAACCGGTTGTTTTTTAGCCAGGCACTGGCTACATTTCCAGGCATGATTGTGCTACCAATAGTCGTGTGATTTAGAAAGACATTAGGAAGACTTTAGAAAGGCTGGAAAGACATGTCCAGCCGTGAATTGGGTGTTTTTCTAGCCAGAAATCGGTGGCACTTCCAGCTGTGATTGTGCCACCAACAGCAGTTCAATCAGGAGAGACTCGTTTTTATAGTAAAAATATTTTTTTTTAGCATGTGCACTTAAGAATGAAAAATGTGAAGTCTTTGGCGATTAGACCCCATAGAGATGGCATGATTTAAGGAGGGTGATGAATCTATAGTCGAATAGGGAACCCCCCTGGGGTCTAGACGCTGGTGGTGGTAGAGGTGGTGAAGATGAGATGAAAGGAAGATGGAGAAGTGCTGATGATCTGGATGAGTAGAGGAAGGAACCTTTGTTGAGCTTGTCCTGGACTCTGGATACGATAGCTGGAGGTGAATGGGGTGAGGAGGGCGTGACAATTCTGCCTAAAATGACAGCTGACAGCAGCAGAGGAGAGAGCAGATTTAAAATTTTGCAGTGGCATCCCGATTGGCTGATAGAGATCGTGGTTTTTGTGCCTAAACATAATCACAGCGTTGTTGAAATATAAAGCTTCAACATAACTGTAACATAATAATGTACAAATGTTACACATCTGTGGTTTGCAGGAATGTACAATGCCAGCATGTATTCTTGTGTTGGGCTATCAGACCAAGAAAACCGAACAGCCAGAGGTGAACTTCATATTAGAGTACACTGCCAGTAGGTGTGAGGAACTGTTAGAGAGTGCATCTGTGGAAGGGCCAGGGTCTGAAAGGAAAGGCAGTCGCTGCTACTACCGAAGCTATAACGATGCACTGTGTACGACCCCCAGACGAGATTGATCAATAAGTCACTGCAATGAAGTGGCACATCGATTACACCAATGACAGGGCATTTACAGGTTTAATCTGTATAATGAGTGTAACCTTTTTCTTTCAGCCACCTGCCTTCTGCCTGGCATGGACCCATCCAAGGCCAGCAGGGACTAGAGAGGGGGGTGGGAGCAGGATAAGATGAATGTCAGTGTGGATGTATGTTGTGGGTGGGGGTTGTTGTAGACAGGAGAGACGGTGGGAGGTGAGAGGACATCAAGTGATGCTAAAAACAAAGGGAGGGGGTAAAAGAGCAAAGACAGGAAGTGAAGAGAAGAGAGCGGTTCATGTGACACCTGTGTTTGTGTCACAGCTGTAGGTAAGATAGTGGTGCAGGGGGAGGATCATCATCACCACGCATTCGTATGCAGTGAAGAGAGGCCACCAATGATTAATGTGTGTCATGGGTAACTCGAGGCTCTGCAGTCTCTTTAGCATTTACAGTGTATCCTCCTCCTCTCGCTTTCACAATCCTTCCCAGGCCTGAACAGCTTCTTCTTCTCTTTCCTTACGTCCTGTTGTAGCAGAAACAGCTTCTTCTCTCTGACATTCTTCTCATACTTCCTGTTTGGGCCCACAGTGATAGATGTTAGTCACATTAACTAGTTTCTTTTGAAAGCAACTGAAAACTCTCCTTTCAGTGAATTACTACTTACTTACTTATCCATGCTATATCTCACTCATCATTATTTTATTCTCTCCTTTTTTCTCCCCAACATGACACAAATGCCAATTAACGTAAATGACATAAATACCAATTAACCTTCATGCTTATCAGGGAAACACAGACTCAGCAAGGGCTCTCTGGGGCTGAATGCACTTTTCAGAAACAGCTTGTTCACTTGTGGAATGTATCCGCATTAAGCCGTCTTTACACAGCTGACTCCACAAGCGTTCAACACCTTTCTTGTAACATGTATTATTGTCTTTACAGTGTGGGAGGGAAATCTGCGGAGGCATCTTTATTTTTCACATCAATTAACTTGTGGGTGTTTTTGTTATATGATTTAGAATTAAGAGATTTCTGTAGATTTAAGATGTCAACACTGATATTTTTAGTTTTGCCAGCTAAACAGAATGAATCAGAAATAGATTATTATCAAGCAAGCTTTCGTTGTTGTTTTTTTTGTGTTCCTTTTTTCCACTGTTTGCGCTTCTCTTTTCTCATCAGGTGGTTTGAACTTGGATATTTAGTTCACTTACTTTTTCCTAGTTTGACATTTTTACATATGTATGAGTCTTTGCTTATTTTAGGTCCACCTGTGTTTTAAGTGAATAACAAAAATGATGATAATAATAATACCTTAAGTAAAAAAACAGAGTACCAACTTAGATCCTGATTGTGTGGAATTATACTTTATGTTTAATTGCTTTTAGTTGGCATACATTTCTCGATTTTGTTTGTCATATGTGGGTTTTCAGAAAGTGGTTTCTAGTGTAACCACTGAGAATGCTGGATACTGTTTAAACATTTATTTTGGTAAGAAAAAAAAAGGATCTCAGAAAATCTGAGAACCAGAAAGTGGCATACACTTTCCTCTTGTCTCACTTTAGCTCTCAAAAAAAAAAAAAGGTGTGAAACAATACAATTTCCACAGTGACTCACTTAGCTTGCCTCAGAGTTGTTTTTTTATGGTGCTTGGAATTGAATGAGAGTGAGTAAGCCTGATATGACTGGATATCTTTAATCTTGGACCATTTATATAGATTATAACTGGAAGAGATAGGTTGTGTGCCAGTGACTTTCAAAGCGACAGTTTATGAGTGACGGGCACATCTAACAGTTGCAATTTTAAACACATGGCTACAGTATTTCCCACAGAATTAGGATTGATGTGTGATGGTAGCTGAGTTCTTTTTATGTGTTCCTTTATGTGTTCCTTTTCTAAATTCCGAATTTTTTGCAGGTCAGTGAACGCAGCGCAGGTGGGACTCTTCATGAGTTCTTATTTCCTCAGCAGTATTTTTTGTAGTTTGAGTTGCAGGGTAGATAATTGGATCAGTCGATCCAAAGCTGATCATATAGGATCAGTGGATGAGAGGAGCAGCTGCTGCAGAGGAACGCGAACTTTTAGACCCAGCGCAATGAACTGTTCAGTTTCACTTTTACAGCACCTGGTGTTCTGCTGCTCTGTTGGTGCCCAGAGCGCACTCTGCACTCTGAGGCTGTGGTGCAATGAATAAGAGAACAGTAAATGTATTGCAGTAATGCTCCTAATGAACGAGCCAGGTCCAACAATGGAGAGCGGCCACAATCAATGTGTAAAAAAACCCTGTGGTTAGATTTAGGCAGCTAAACTGCTTGGTTAGGTTTAGAAAGCGATAATGGCTTGGGCTTAGTACCTTTGTTTCGTTGACTACTTGACGTGGGACAGTAACAGCGGTCTCCTAGGTGAAAGTCCTGTTTTTATTGGAGCCATCCATCCACCCTGTCCTCCCCCCTATGCAGATGTTGATGCTCTTTATATTACATCACACAGGCTTTGTAGCTCTTTCCTACGTCACCTGACTTCCTCCTTTGGTCTGGACATAATTACTACAGCCACTAGAGGTCACCGCCTAACAATAAACATAATCATGGGTTGTAATCAAAGTCTGTAAGAAATAATGCATGTAGCCACCGTGACGTCACCCATTGTTGTGTAGACTTTCGCTTTGAAGTCTTGAGTTTGGCATTTTAACATTAGGGTATATGAGTATTGACTGGCTTCTGGAGCCACCCTCAAGTGGTCTTTTAAGGAACTGCAGTTTTTGCACTTCTGCATTGGCTTCATTTTTCTGTCCTGGAAGTTGCCACTGGGTCATAATAAGCTGCCATCACAGACAGCGTATATGGTTTCTTGTTTGGCTGAGGGCGGGCTCAGATTATGCGTATCAAACAAAACTATCATAAAAGCAAAATAAATAAGCAAAATTAGGAAAAAGTAAAACTGTGATTTTCCATTAAATGATTAGGCTGTCTGCTGAAGAGTCACTGCATGGTAAATGTTCTTCACCGTGGATGGCTGCAAAAAAATGTCTCTGGGGCACAAAGTGCTCCAAGCGTGTTGTCAAGGGAATATTACTGCAGTGTTATGATGTGTTTTTATTCTGTCAGCCTCATCCCCAAGGGCAGGAGCCCCACTCACAACTGTGCTGCCTGCTGGTTCACTTCGACAGAAACGCTTCGACGTATACAGCGCATAGACACGCAGACACAAACAAGCACAGACACAGACACGGAGACACACACAGACACTGACGTACACACACACACACACACATACCCACACACACCATCACCTTCAGAAAGTTGACTGCTTGCAGCCAGAGCCAAGTTAAATGCTGCTTTGCCAGTCCATCGCTGCGTCCCCTCCCTCCTCTGCTCCCCTCTCCTCCCATCTCCTCATCTCTTTGACTCCCAAGGACAAGGAGACCCACCGTACAATGGGACACCATTTATCACCGCAGGAACAATTACTGGAGACATTTCATTGTCAGAAAATTTCAAGCCAATTCTTCCCCCCATCTCTCTCTCTTTATCTTCCTCCTCTCGCTCTCTCCCGCTGTCTTCCTTTTTTGCCCTCCTGCCATCCCCTCCTTTTTCTTCCTTCATCCACTCTGCCTCTTTGCATGGCTCGCAATGAGCTCTATTGCAGGTCAGACTCCCATTAGCCCAAGCCCATCACTATAGATTACAGCACAGAGGCGGTGGAGCACTGTATTATATCTCATCTAAAGGCCCTGACAGACTTTTCTCCCTCTGTCTCTAACAATGGGATCCTCTTTTTTCCCAAGGAAAGGCATGGAAAATTGCCTCTGATACTGTATCTCCAGCCCTGTGCTTTAATGAAGCCTTTCAACATGGCGCGGTGTGAAGGGGAAGGAAGAAAGTCAGTTGTTCAATCTCTGTTTGATCACACATGCAGGCCCAGCCTCAGTAAAGCACAGCAGAGCAGAGCAGAGCAGGGAGGGATTTAAATGCCAAATCTGTATCAGAAATGTAATGTGTTACTTTCGTTTGGGCTTTTTCCCCTCACATTTTGGTCTGCTTTTTCAAACGTGTGACACCGTGTCTGCACAACAGTTTTTTTTTTGAAAATGGGGTAAAATAGATGTTGTATACTCATGAGTCACTTGACGCTGTTACAGAGGGTGAATGCACCATACAGCTACATTGCGTCACCAACTGAAAAGGTCAGTCTTTTCTTCTTTCGCCCTAAATCAGAAAGTCTGAAACTACTGCATTCAGCTCTGGACTGACTGACCCATGCTGCACCTCTATGCTGCTTTGGCTTATTGACAAATATGTCAAAACTAAACCAGAACTCAATGCCTGAAACACACATGTCTACGTTTATCTGGCTCTTGTCCTCTTTATTTTTCATCGCATGTCGCATTTGTTTCTGCGCAGTATTTGGTTTTGACGCGGCAGTGAAATACATGTTAGCAGATAAGCAGATTCAATCAAGTGTGAAGCAGCACCTCAGGTTGCTTGCGTGGCATCCTTGACATCCATCAGTGCAGAATAGAAATGGGCTTCTGGTGTCAAATGTGCTATGATTTATCCGTAAGTGCTGATATGATCACTGTTAGATCATTTTTAATGACTAATGACATTTGAAAAGTGCTTGGGTCTGTGCTGAGGCAAAGAGGGCAAATTACCTCTCCCGAGTGCGGTGCTGTGTTCCTCCTGTGGTGATAACAGCAGCAGGTCTAAGTCAGTTATGGAATCAGGGACTGAATGCATGTGTGTCCGCATGTGTCACTGAGCAGGCTGGTAGAAAGACCCTAAGGCAGTGCCTGAGGGCTGATCGGTGAATTGTACATGTCCTTGACAGTCTCTTAGTGTGTGTCATCATTGATTGACAGTAACAGGTTGATCCACATGTTAAACTTACACACTTTTGCATACAAGGACAAAAACACTTATATTTAAAAACTCATATGAATGCTTGTGCAATGATGGCTCAGGGGGTAAATGGATGCTGCTATCAAAATAAGTCCTTTGCTTTTTTTTTTCTTTAACATGTTTCAGCCTAACAGGAGGTGATATTCAGAGTGTCCTGCTGTGGTGTTAATATGGGGAGTGTCTGGGCTTTGTGAGCAGCCATCGATCGTTCCTACTGAGTGTCTTTCTTACTTTCCTTCAGTATCTGCTGCAGCTATAAAGTAATAGACAGTTTCAAACTTGAGAATATAAATGTTGTAAATGGGTCCCATTGCATTTCCTGTTGGAATGTTTGTTAATGGAGTCACTGACAGGAAGTGAAGAAGGACCAATGAAACGGTCGATAAGAAACAATTTTGCTGCGTCTGAAATCGCCTACTATGCACTACATACCCAATGTAAATTGGTCAACATACTTTTGCGTAAATTAACAGTAGTATGTATCTTTTTAGATGCACTGAGCTATAATTACCCATCACTTCCTGAGAGCCTCCTTGCTGATTGGTAACTTGTGCCAACCTCGGCATGACACTGCCTGACAGCAAAAATGAAAAACCTTTTGAGTTTTTGGTTCTTCTTCTCATCTGTAGAAGTATTTTTGCTGCAAGAAAATGCGAACCAGGCATCTTCATCACCAGATACATGCTAACATAAGCATGCTAACAAGCTGATGTTTGCCACGTTTAGTTTAGTTGATTTATAAAAGGACACTGCGTGATGACAATCATTTACAAGAAATGAAAACATGGTTGCACCAGATTTAGCAAAACACTAATTTCCATCTGTAGTCCTACACATAACAAGTAGACGCAATAAATAAAAACAAAATTCAAGGTTGACTACAGTAAATACACATGCATAATAGAACATGATAGAAGCAGAATGTGCGCACTGCATAGTACAAAATACAATATGAATGTATAATGTTAATGTGTTTAACTTTTTTCATCGTATGCCATCCAATTTATTTTTAGATATTTCAGTCTGGGTCAAAGTGGTCGAACCGACATTCCTGGAGCCATGCCACTAGCATGGCTAACAAAAAGCACAAACCCATGTGTTGTACCCATACCAAGGCTCAGTAATCATGTAATATGCCATCCATCTGTAATGGTACCCCTACCACAATCCTTCATGTAGTGTTTCCTTAATTGCACATCAGTCAGCAGACTCATGGCCATAGTTATTCACCTGCAGAGCTATGTATTACTTATTGACGTTACAGAGTTGCCTTGGTTAGTGGTCGCTGTCTATTATGGACATTGTCTTCACTACCACATTGCACTGTGGGATATTTATGCCATTGTAGTATCCATTGTTTGCATACTCAATAGTATGCAAACAATGGATAGTATAGAGGTCAGGTACTGTTGGTTTTATACTTAGCTTTTGGACATACTAAAAAAAATCTCATACTTTTTAAGCATAATAGACAGCATGTTATTATGGAATTGTCAATGCAGCCTTCAAGTTTTTGACAATTCAAGGTTACTTTATGTATATCTGGTCCAAAATTCAGTGCGGTTTTCTTCTTTCACTGACACTTTTTATTTGCCAGACAAAGTTAGGATGACCAAAGTCTCTGTGAGGATGCTGGTTGCTGGTGAATAGAGGCTCCACAACCATTCACACACTTTAGTGCTAAGTGTTGCTGTTGTGTTTATCACTTCCATATTTGATATTCTGAGCCAGATCCAGATTGCAGTTTTATTTGCATACTGACAGAATTTCACTGTAATTGTAGGTAGTATAATCTGTGGAATCGTTGTGTTTTTTCTTGTGCTTTGTAATATTTTCTTAACAGCTTGCTCTTCTGCTTCATGCTTTAACCTGTCCCGGTAGCTTGTAAACTACCTGTATGTAAAAGGATCTTTTCACTGTGGCGCACTTTTCCTTAGAGACATGACTCGTTGTTGCTGTATTTGTGAAGGTTGGCCAAGGGAGGAGGGACAGGGGAATAAGAGGCGAGAAGGAATTGTTGAGACAGAGTGGAATGTGTGAAACAGTTGACAGATAGTCAGAGAAATATTATGCATCTGCAGCCATGGACTGTCCTTTGGTTTTTGGAGAGTACCACTCCACTCTAGCATCCCCAGCTGGTTTCAGCAGCAGCCAGACACCCAAGGGAACTCTCAAACATTCCTGCGGGTCTGTCTCTGTAATAAGTCTTTGCTGACATGGGTTAAAAAGGGCCAGAGAGATAGACAGAGTTATAGATCTGGCAGCCCAGTGGAGATAGAACTGACCGTCCGTCTGTCTGGTGTGTACACTGAATGCTGAGAAGAAAAAGACCACAAAATAAAATTGAATACAGGCTGTTACATTCAACACTGTCTGTTCACGCAGCCCATAGTAATTTAACTCACATGGAAATTTCCAGTACTATTGCGTGAAACTACCTTAACCTTTAGGCAGATTTAATACCAAAGTTGCCAGACAGTGGAGACTTTGGGTTTTGTTACAGCACTGTCTTCCTTGTAGCTCTTTTAATTTCCATCTCAGCAACCGAGTCCAAGAATAGACACAAACCACAGACAATCCATACAGTGTTTAATATCACTGAGAGGGCTAGAACAATGATTTAGAACCACTAAATAGATGCTCCACATAATCAACTTTGCATATTTGATGTGAGGCACTCTCCAGAGTGGGCTGGCTTTCAAATGTAAATTTTGCCTGCAAACTTAAATCATTTAGTGCATTTTACTTGAAGCGTATCTTTGACAACAATAAATCACAAGGTTGCTGCATCCATTAGCAAATTGGCTCTGCAGTAGATGGAAGAATAAAGGGAGAGAGAGGCAGAGCGAGAGTGTGCGGCAGCGGTCTTTTATAATCAACAGTAACTGTGGTAGCCAGACACTGCGGCACACGGACGCCCATAAACCTCTGGTCACATACATCACAACAATAGGCCCATTGATTGGCTGGCCAGGACAGTGGGTGGGAGGCACTGGCTCTAAGTGATGCATGCCACAATCAACTTTGAAGAGTCTCTGTTCTTTCTGTGGCCCTGTCGCGCTCATAGCCCTTCTCTGTGTGTCCGTGAGACGCCCGCGACCGATCTTTCAATGAGCGTCCTTCATGCCTCACAGTCTGCAGCCGGCACACACTCGCTGTCTGCCTCTGCTCTCCATCTCATCCCCATTCTGTCAGTCTCACACACACACACCCACACACACACACACTCGAGACACTGGCCTTGTCATTTCTCTTTGGTTTCATTTGGAGAGTTTTATTGTATTTGGATAAGTGCAGGCTACAGTGTATCCACCCTTTTCAGAAATATGTAGTAGACAGAAAAGCCAATGCTTTCATGAGCACAAAGAGAGAGACAAGAGGAGGAGAAACGGGGCCAATTAGAGGCCTGGAGCTACCACCGTCTTCTGCTGGTCTGGGCCAGAGCATATGTGTGTGTGTGTGTGTGTGTGTGTGTGTGTGTGTGTGTGTGTGTGTGTGAGTAGGTGGAGAGTCTGCAGGTTCAGTGCGGGAGGTGATGAGTGAAAAAGAAAGACCAGGAAATCCATTATTTCTATTTTGGTGTCCAACATTACTGGAAGCTGGCTGAAATATGAATTATGGAAATGACTGTAGGGGCTTTTTTAGCCCAAAGGCTTCGCTTCAGAACCCTCTTTTCCTCTAGTGATCAGATATAATACCAAAAGGTGGTTTCTGGGCGCGTTGGTCTTTGTCTTCATGCCTTTGTGCCCAAAATGGGGACTTAAAATAGACTCTGAGCGCGGCAGTGCTCTTTTGTTTAAGTCTGTGTTTTATGTTAACACTGTCAATAAATACTGAGTGAGAATCAGCAATGTATTTACCGCCTCTAAATGTACCAGAAGCATGCTATTTCTTTTTTTTTTTTGATGGAGTCACTGTGCTAAGAAATAAAAATGTGAAGAAGAAGAAAGAAAACTGAGTAGAAAATCACACTTTGGGCCTTTTTTTCACACTGTGGTATGCAGTCAAATCGGTCTGCCTCACTCTATATTCTGTATGATCAAAGTTAGCAGATCAAACAACTCAACTGGCAGACAAGTGAGTTACCTATCCTAAGGCTTCAGGAAATGTGGCTGAAACCTTGCAATTACTCACCCGCCATGCAGAGAAAACTTCCAACTGCTCACTAGAGAGTTGTTAAAGGGGTTGACCAACAATATTTGTCATCATTGTTTGAGTAGAGAAGCTTGTGTGCTGTTACAGCTCTTTGTTGACTTGTTCCTGCATCCTCCCCGAATTCACAGGCTGCGTATCTTTACAGCCCTAACCACATCCCTGCTAATTAACAGGACAATAAACATGCTGGCTCCCATTAACTGTGGCGGCCGCTGCATATTTCCCCAGACGGTGTCTGACTGGTAGATAGGGGCTCTCTCTGCTGCACAATATGTTAATCAGCCTCCTTCATCTCAAGCCCTCCATCTTCTTTTCTCTGTCTTCAAAGTCAAGTAGGAGACCCTCTTCCCTCCTGTCCCCAGGCCCTGCCCCTATCTCCATCTGCAGGTAGCTTAATCTGTCTTCACTGGAGAGCTTTGCCACATTACCGTGGCGCTCACCGACCAATTACTATCAATTTCAAGTGGAGGGCTCATCAGGTTGGTGTCACAACGGAAAAATGGCCGCGTCCTCTTGACCTTCTGATTGTCCTGATGCATCAAGTGCTAAGGCAAACAAGAGAAGCGGTGAGTGGGTCTGTCGGGCATAGGGTGACTAACTCGTCATTATCAACCAAAGAAGTGGAACAGTGTAGCCGTCCTTAAAATCTGTGCTGAAAGCGCAAGGGAGTGTGGCGCAGCTCTGAAAACACTTTGGGCTTTATGTGGCGTGGAACCTCTTTATTTCGGAGGGGAGCGTATGGCAGTAATCCGACCTGCAGATAATAAGAAGCTGTGTCATAAATCCTCTCAGAAAACTAAGGCAGTTAGGCTCATATTTGCTCATTGCGTCAGGGCACGCACTGTTTCCTGCTCAGAGGGGACTGTCTCCGTTCTTTTTCTTTTTTTGTGTGTGTGCGCTAAAAGACTGAAACTCATAGAACAGTCTTTAAACATCAGCTGGCCGCACAGAGACAGAACAGACACCCACCCAGCTTTCAGCGTAGCTGAAGTGTGACCTCTGTAAACAGAGATTGTCCCTTAGAGAGTGAGAGACAGGAGCATTATCATAAGCAACTGTCAGATTTCATCTTTGCATTGTTAAGTAGGGAGAAAAAAAGAGAAGACTGTGATTTAATTAAAGCCCAACTGAGGACACAGGAGGAATAGAAAAGATCTAAAACAAAAAAAAAAAGAATAGAAGTTAATAAAGTGGCATGAGTGTGTGTTGTTATTGTCAGCCCAGTTGCAGAATTAATTTTTTACCTTTGGGCGGTTAGAACAGCGGTGGGCGATGTGTGTGCCCAGCTGCTGGTCTGAGACAGGCAGTAGTTAGGCATGCCAATCTGGTGGCCTCTTTCAGCCTGCCAGTCTGCCCGGATCTTCAGGGCTCCCCGCTAGCCCCCTCTGCTTTGCTGTGCTCTGGCAGAGGAGCTAATTAAAACAGGGCTAAATTAACAACACGTTCACAGGCTAGCCTGCCTCGCCTGTTTGACTCCCTCTTCCCCGGCTTTTCTTCTCTGTACCTCAGTGCGCACAAACACACACATAGGCACACCCCTCCTCCCTTTCCTCATCACCCTATATCTCACTGAGGCTGCCTACTGCAAGGAACATGTGTTTACCTTAAGGGGTTTTATGGCAATTACACTCCTGTGCTCTCTCTGCCTGTTTTGTTTTCCATTTATGTGTTTATTTAATTGGCATTCAGTGTGCTGTAATTCTATTAGTTCCCGAAAAGGTCAGGGTCATAGGGGATTGGCTTCTGGCAGACTCGCTTGTGAAACACGCAACACTCAAACCGCTGCATACATACAGAGAGATGATTAAAAAGGGCCATGGTAGAACTTACTTCACGACCTTTTAGGAAGACAATTAAAAAAGCGATACCAAGCAGCACTAACAGGAACTCCAGGATTTTAATCAATCTTGTAAAATGTAGTCGGAATATAAATATTAGTTCCCATTGTCTACACAGAACGGAAGATCTGAGTTAATTTCTATTCATGATTTCTCTATCAAACTGTAACATAGTTGAATTAAAGATTATTAAACATCATTACATAACAGAGTGCTTAGGCACTGTCAGAGACAGTTTTCAATAATTATATATTACAAGCACCAGCCCTATTTGCAGCCACACTCTTCCTTTTTTTCTTTTAAACCGTGTTATCCTGAGACAACAATAGATTTAATGGTTGGACGGTAATAACTGACTGCTGTATACTCGCGAGTCTGAACCACTAAAAAGTAAAAGCCTTAATGCTGTCACTGCGATATTAGCTGTAAATTTCTCTCAGATTGTGTGCAAAGCGGCACCTTTCTGGTGTCAGGTCATCTTCCAAATTACCCAGGAATTTTGAAGTATTTAAAATTTAAACTTCCATAAAGTGGCCTACATGGCCCCGGCTGCATTTGGCCGTTAATAATGAATGAAGACGAACAGATCAGCATGTGTAATGGGAACTTGGCTGGAGACATGGTGTGAGCTGACTGGGTATTTCAGACGATCTGTCAGCATGTCTGCTGACCCCGATGAGCAGTAATTAAAATTATGCAAGATGAGGTGCAGGCACTTGATGGAGGCCAGACTTGACAAGCCTTCGGTGTGTTTGTGTAGCTACAGTCGTAGAGTGTTATTATTCAAGCACTAGAGTCAACTTAGACACAGATTTCTCAGCTTTAGACTCATCCTTAACACATATAGTAGATAATTTCATTGTCATAAGTGGTTTGAATCACTGCAGGCACCACATTTTTTAGTTCATGGTTTTCATGTGACACAATAATTGTATGATGAGTTGCACAGAGCAAATTCATCTTCAGCACGGGTGAATAATAAAAAGTAATGCATTGATAAGTAATGGACCAGTGTGTATAATTTCCCTCAACTCAGTGGACTGATCCTGTGTATTTCACTACACCCCATCAAAACAATCATTTTCAGTTTTAAAAAAAAACACCTATTTCTCAGTAATTGTTTTTTATATATGCCAGTAAATGTTTTGTTTTTGCAGCTCTGCCACCTTCAGAACATTTTCACTGACAGTGTTTTTTTCCCTCCATCATCCACCTTTCTCTCCCTCCCTCTCTCTCTCTCTGCGGATGGTGCTGATTATGGTTAATTATGTTGATGAATGGTAGTGCTGAGGGTAGTCCATCAGCATTTCATAATCTGTCTTCTCTCTCTGCTCTTTATCACGACTGAGCTGAGACAGTGTGCAGGATGGTGTACGTGGCGATCAAATACTCATACATGTCAGCCTTGTATGAGTATTTGACGGACAGCTCAAGTCTCTGAGCTGAACGCTAAGAGGTAGCAGTCTTTGAATCTGCAAAGACCTACTGCAAGTGTTTGCAGCTGACTTAAAATGGGAGTATGTAAAAGCCTATCTGTGGACGTGCTACTCTACTTTTCTTCTTTTTCTTTAGTAATGGCACCACATTTACCTCTGTTTTATTTTCTTAGTTTAATGTGGTGCAGGCTTCACCATAAAACCTCTTTATTCAAAGCAGATCCCTTATTTTTGATTATAGCACCCATACATTTGTGGAATTGGGATAGATTTCACTGTTTTTTCTCGACTGAATTGCCAGAAAAATGTTGGTATTGTACATTTCTGCAAACCACAAATAGGTTACATTTGTTTGTCATTATGCAGCGGATATGTTAACATTTTACCTTTATAACAACGTGTGGTTAACGTGTTAAAGCACCAGAACAACTTGGTAGGAAAAGGTCAGATTATGGTTTAAAATACCTACGTTTTTTGGCACAAAAACAGCTGTAAATGCAGCAAAGAGTTGCTAAAAAACACCCATATATAGTGGCACAATAGCTGCTGGAAACGCGTCAAAGGGTTGCCAAAAAAGCACCCATGTTTGGCGGCACAAAAGCAACTGGAAATGTGCTGAAGGGTTACTAAAAAACACAGATGTTTGGTACCACAAAAGATGCTAGAAATGCGGCAGGTGGTCGCTAAAAAACACCCACATTGGGTGGCACAAAAGCTGTTGGTGACATGGTGACGAGTTGCTAAAAAACACTGATGTTTGGTGGAACAAAAGCTGCTGGAAATGCGGCAACTGGTTGCTAAAAAACACCCACATTTGGTAGCCAAAATCCCACTGGGAACACAACCACTGGTCACTTAAAAATGTCACTTAAAAATTCATTTTGAACAGTGGTCTGTAGTTATTTGCAGCTTGTCAGCTGGCTCACCTAAGTGTCATGCCATCCACCATCCCCTCCACCACATGATGACAAAGTCACCTCGTCTACTACATCACTTTAGAAACCTTGCTATGGTAGGTATGAGAGGTATAAATGTAATATATCTGTGGTTTGCAGAAACATAAAATGGCGAAGTCCTCTAGCGACCAGGCTGTTTTTAAAGTTTCTTGTTAGCAGTTGTAGTGTTTTTCTTGTTGTTGTGCTGCCGAGGGAGAATGTAGCACACACCACACACACTGACGTGATAAACCTAGGCTGACAGTCTCTTGTGAATGTGTTTAGAAGAGGATATATGGCCATAGCTATTAATTCTTAATGATCCGTTCTTAGTTGGAAACATCATCTCCTTTTGTACTCTTTGTTTCAAACCTCACAGAAGCTGCATGCTCTTTTTAGTGGGAACACATTGGATGAATAAATTGCAGACAAGCCTTGCTGCTATTTTAGAGTGGACTGGGTCCTCCTCTGACATTGCTCTTGAATGTGCACTCTAACATTCAAGCAAGGATTATGTCCCATCCCCAACTCGCCTCTCACTTAATTGGCTTAGATGAATATCTAAAGAGCTAAAGCTGGGTTTAAGCCATGCAATTAGTAGAGTGCTGTTATTGAATTTACATGTACACCATGGATACTGAATGTGTGTCATAAACAACCTTAAAATCACAACCCATACGATGGATACTTTACATACTGTAAAATGTTTATTTATAGAAAAGAGGGAGCTAGAAAGTGGGAGTCGGTGTGAGAAAATTGCCCAAAATTCAATATGCTGTGCAATTATCATGTGTAATAGCCTGTAAAATCCTAATATCTATTCAGCCACTTGGAAAGGCACAAGAAATGGCCTGACCACTTAGCCCACTTTCTCTG
This sequence comes from Epinephelus moara, assembly GCF_006386435.1. Lineage (NCBI taxonomy): Eukaryota > Metazoa > Chordata > Actinopteri > Perciformes > Serranidae > Epinephelus > Epinephelus moara. The sequence continues at coordinate 16,630,865 of NC_065519.1, forward strand.
GCCCCTTCCTAGCTATGACAGACGGCCCTGTCTGGAGAGCAGAAAGAAATAATATAAGCCATATTTCATTCAAAGGCCCCTCCATGTAGCCTCATTCTTTCTGTTTAACTGACTTTTCCCCCTTTCCTTATCCTCCCGATTTCTCCTGAGCCACATTGGTGATTACCTCCGGTGAATCAGCAGAGGTAATGTGGACTGCATCCTGGAGGCAAAATACACTACGAGGATGTCGTTTGCTTGTTTTCTCACCACTCAGTCCTATTTATGACTGGGGTTTTGGAGCCAGGTGAAAATGAATTTGGGACCTGTTGAGCTTCCTTTGACAGTGTTCATTACGCATGCATGAGTGCATGTGTAACCAGCACTGTACAATATGTATGACCCTCAAAAGACAGTATTAATATAAATACAAAAGAGCCACAAATTCTAACATCATGATGTATTTACTGCTCCTTGGTGCTCTATATGAATGCAGTGTTTATATGTCCCCTCTTGCAGTGATACTGTACCCAAATTAGCTAATGCCAGCACATCTACAAGTCAAGTGAAACAGCTAAGCTTAACTTGAGCATGGAAGAGTTTGGAGGTTTTTAGCCATTTTGGTTTCATTACTAACAAAATAATAGGCCAAGAATCAGATTCTGCTTCTTACATTACATTTATTAATTCAGCGGATGCTTTTGTCCAAAGCATCCTACAAATGAGGTACAGTCCAAGCCACAGTAGATCAAGGAGAAGCCTTCGAGAATAAGTGCCTCAACACTAATTTCACATTCCACCTCACAAGTGCCACAAGGCTTGTAAGTGCATTTTTTTTTTTTTTTTGAGGGGGAGAAAATCTGGAGAAGGACTGAGATAGAAAAAGGGAGAATGAGCATACTAAGTAAGTAGTCTCAGAAGAGTTGGGTCTTTAAGCAGTTTTTGGAAGCAGAAAGGGATTCTGCTGACCAAATTTCCTGCCTTGCAGTGACGTAGCCTGCATTCATTTGTGGATTGTAGTGAATGCAAAGGCTCCGAAAGCTGAATGAGGGATTTCAGGTTGATGGATACTTTAGGGGCCAGTCTGTAGGCAAGCATTAGTGTCTTCAACTTAATGTTAGCAGGGAAAGGAAACTAGAGTGACTGTCGTTGGCTGGTTGAATATCTCAGGTGTTGCATTTTGGACCATTTGCAGAGGTTTAACTGTGCATGCTAGCAGCCCTGCCAGAAGGACATACAGTAGTACAGGCGAGAGACCTGACCAGTGCATTTAAAAGGAGTTATACGGGAGGCATACTTAGTCAGATAGGACCTGTGAATGCTACATACATTTCTCACATGCTACTTTCGCTCCTTTTGACAGCCCAGTCACCAGAAAAAAATGTTGGTACAGACATGTTACATTTGTTTGTTTCATAAATATCATATCAACACATTCAAAGAGAAGTAGTATTGATTACATGTGACTTTGTCATCTGGAGGTGGAGGAGTTGGTAATGAGATGGTTGCCCAGCTGCAGACCATGATAGACAACAAAACTGTTGTTTTTTAGCAAGGCATCTGTGACATTTTTAGCTGTGATTGAGCCACCAAAAGCGGGTGTTAAAGGCCAAAATATGATCGTTTCCTAACCATGATCAAGGGGACATAACCACACCTTAACCACAGCATTGCTGAAACATAAAGAAATGTAAAGTTCCATATATCCGCTACATAATCATTTACAAATGTTACAAATCTGTGGTTTGGGGAAACGTACAATGCCAACATTTGTTCTGTCGATTGGCTTGCCTTTTGTTCCTGAAGTGATCACATGTCTAGCAGTGTAATTGTATGTGTGTGCAGGTCCATGCATGTGTGTACACATGCGTCTTTTGCATATACCTGTGTGTGTGTGTGTGTGTATGTGCATGTGTGCATGTACTCACAGAAGCAGGCAGCACCAAGGCCGAGCAGCGTGCACCTACAGTGTTAGCAATAAACCTGTCAGAGGCATACCCATCTTCATCTCCTGGCTTTTCACTTTGTCATCTGACAATGCCTGTCAAATCTCTCCACAGGATTTCCTAAAAAAAACCCCAATATCTCCCCACATCTTTCACACCAACGACAACAACAAAACAGCAGCAGCAGCAGCAGCAGCAGCAGCAAACAAAAGCAGCAATAACTGCTTTCTTGTCGGCATGGCTTGTGAACAGCATTACAAATTAACGGTACATGATAGTAAAGAGTTTATGGGGATTTTTTGCAATGTGATTGATAGCAGCAACAAGCAACATTTAATTTACTACATTGTTGGTGTCCTACCACCAACCATATCTAGTCAACCCCAGCCACCCTCAGCTCCCCCCGTCCCCCGTATTATCTAACTATGCTTCCTGTGTGTGCATGACATGACAACTGGACTAGTGTTGTTTATCGTCTTCAAATCTCTCCTCCTGGGGCAAACCAGAGATTGCCTGCTACCATGAATGAAGGAAGGACTATTTCCTCATTTGCTGTCCTCTCCACTTATAGCCCGACCACCACCGCCACCACCGCCACCATCATCTTTCCAATGTGTCACATCTGAAAAGAGCAGGGAGTACTTGCCACCTCTGCTGGAAGATTTCCCCATTCTGTGGCACCCTGATAAGCTCTGACTTACTTCCTCCATGTGGGTCAGAGAGACCTGGAGACACACGGCTTGTATTGCCTTTTGTAATTACATCTGCTTCACTGCACTGTTTCTGCTCCCCTCACTCTCCCCTCCTTCCAAACGGAAAGTAGATTTGTGGGTGTGTGTGCATGTGTGTGTACGTGCGGGCGAGCATTCTTGCACACACTCACAAGAATGAACAAGCATAATCCCTGTACACCATCTTTGGGCACCGGCTATTTTTCTTACATCCGGGCAAACAACATTAAATGGAAGAAAGGCTTTTGTCGTCCCAAGTACATATATCTTTGTATATTCTCTCCATTCATTGTAATGTCACCCACCACCTGCTGTAATGGATCCCCCACTGTGAGTCCACAATCTTAAAACTGGTGGATTCAGACTGGAGAGTGTATTTGTTTAATGGAACAGTGTAAAAAGATCTTCCTTGTATAGCAAGGCCAGGTTCTGTAGTCTCTCTCTGTCGTGTGGATTTTTTTGGGCAGGTTAAAAACACCGGTTCACCGCTTTGAGTACTGTTCCAATACTTTGCTTTAAATTTCTCCAGCTACCATTAAATAAAACACTTAGTTACGCTCAGTATTAGTTCAAACACTCACCCGAGTCACTGATCTCAAACTTGGCCTGGGTTGCCGGCACCAAAACTGTATCTTAAGCCTCATTTGGATGGAATTTCTTTTTCTAGAGAAGGTTGGGTAATTTTAATATTGCACGCACTGATCAGTGATTTTCATCCCATGCAGTGTGTGTTCATGCGACTTTTCTCGCCCTACTCCAGTATTAATCAAAGTCCCAAATAGGCCCAATTTTTCAGCTCGCATTTGTCCATCCCAGGGCTGTACAGAAACATTTCAAGGGGCAGGTGCTCATGTGAAAAAAAGGACACCCCCCTCATAATCATTTTTAAAAACAAAGGTACACACAGCAGCACATCTTTTACTTACTTTCAGATTTATTTATTTTAATACATGTATGAATAATGGTTTGATTTCACAACAGTGACAGACAATTGTGAGGCTTGGGGCAAACACTGTTGTTACCTGTCTGACTGTCACCAATGAAGGCAGGTCAGTGAGACATGGATGCTCCTCGCAAAGTGCTTGATAAGCTTACAAGTTTTGTTTCACTGACCTCTTACTCTTTTAGTTGCGTCTGGGTCTGCATTACAGTTGTCCTTCTTGCTTCCTGTAATTTGAACTATGATGAATGTTTCAATAGTTAACACCGCCACCTCAATCCTAGTCATATTTTCTTGTAGTCTGGACGACTGGAAGAAAATTCGTTTATAGTCAAGCTGTGCGCTGCTTTGCTTTCAGTTACTCATCTGATTATCTAAAGATCATGGTCAGGCTATACTAAAGTATTGATCTCGCAGTAGTAGTAGCAGTTCTGTGTGTGAGTGAGTGTGTGTGTGCTCAGAATTATGCCGCACTACATTTTCAGTGACATTTCAAAAGCTAGTTTTCATCCCGCTCATAAGGGCGTGTGTGTAGAGCACATTAGTCTCTGAAACAATCTTCTCCTTTAGATTTAGTCCTTTTGTCAAAGATGTACAGTGAAAGTGTTGAACCGTGGGACTGAAGATGCTATCGTCAACACTGAGGAAAGACATCTTCCTCCCCACAGGTGGATGATGGAGCTCTGTGTGTGTGTGTTTGTGTGCGCAGCCCTGTGCATAAAGCTTATTCTTGTTTGCTGGCCTCCCGTCACATTGCTTTTTGGCTCTTGATATTCATCACCCCAAACCTTTTTCTTATCTCCGGAACCATCAGCTGCACAGTTGGCTCCCACTCGTAACTCAAAAGGTCTATTCCACATCACCTGACAAAGAGCTTTGCCCTGACATCACTTCTGACCCTCAGCAGTGTGGGCTAGCGTTCGTCTATGTGCTCATGCACAACAAGTTAGGCCAGCTCAGGGTGTGAAGATATCTCAGTTCACCTCTTCACCGAGGCTCAATCCCAATACACACCTTGCCCCTACCACTTAGTCCTACCCCTCCGTTTTGCATATTTGCACCCTGGTGCAGGGTGCCCTGAGTCTTGTTGGGAGATATTGGTAGGGTGAAGTGTGAGTGTGACTACATGCCCCTGCAAACTGAGGTTTTTTAGAGGCACACTCTGAATCGAATCCTATGAGACATAGGATTGTGCTTGTTACCGCTCCTCTTATATCAGTGTGGACTGGCAGGGTAGGAGCATGTTTTGCTAAACATAGTCTACAGAGCACTGCTAGTAGCCTGGTAATGAAGGAGTTTTTAATTTGATGACCTGTTTGATTGATTGATAGTGTGAAACTTCAGCTGTGGACTAATTGTGAGTGTCCATGCTTTTCTATCTCCATCAGATGATACCATTATTGCCATGGTTGTGTATGTTTACATGAAAGCCATCTATGATGACTGATGATGTGTCAGAGTCTTGAAGGGTTGTTCTGCTTCATAGGGGAAGATTTCAACCATCTGTGCTGAAGAGCAAAGGGGCACTCTAACATGAGGGGTAGGGGCAAAAATGAGAAACGGAATTGAGCACAAGTATCCAAAATATTTTGAAGTCATGCCTCTTGTCGGTCTAGGACTCTTCATCCCTCTGGAGAAACATGTTATAAGTGACACCATCATGCACAGTCCCAAAGTTTTGCTCCTGCTCACAGCCATTTTCATCTCTCAGCTTCCCCGATTAGGTTTTAAAAGAAACACCACTGTCCCACTTGACTTTCATAGTTGGCTTTCATCTTTTTTTGCTCCCTTCTTTTCACATCCCTTTTCCCTCACCTACCTAAATAGAAGCAGAAAATAGAAGAATGGGCTATAATCTGCCTGTGAGGGTGAACAGAGGGACACAATACATGCACACTGCAAAAGGATAGGTTGGATTCCTTTTTTTTTGCTTTCTTTCATTCATTCTCTATTTCTTTCTTACCTGTTTGCGCGCATGTTTCTCATTTTACCCTTTACTTACCCTTCCTATTCCGCTTTCCCTATGTCCTCTCCATCCGTGCAGCCCTGGTAGCTCTGTGGAGTCCAGGCCCTCTTTGATCTGTAGTCCAGAACACAGGATGAGAGTTATCCGCTGGCAACAACAAGAACATCCCATTAGGAGCTGGACAGAGCCTTGACAGACACTCTCTGCCTCTGCTGCTGCTGCTTGGCCCTAAAAGCACTCTGCCTACTGCTACTGATGCTGCTCATTCTCTGTGCTTCTCTCCAGCTCAGGGTGGGCATTACTGACTCAGCACACTTGACACACAAGCTCAAGCCGGGGTTCACTTGTTGAATTTGAAATGTTGAAATGCTCTTCCTGTGATTTATTTTTAGTTAGTCATGGAGTTATCCCCCACTGGTGTCACTGGCACTGAGATTCTGGCTGGCTGCCGTGGTTGATCAAGGTGCCTCAGCTGAATTGGGATCTCTGAATTAGGCAAGCACCATCTGATGCAAGAAATAATTTGTTGAACAAACAGTCTTACCTCAAGGTCCATTTAATAGCTGTTCAAGATTTCTTTCAGCAGATGCAGGCCTGGTTCCAGAACAAAATGACTTAGGGTGCATCTGAAAGTTTGCTTTATTCCTCAAAAGCATGTCTCACAGTTACATTCCAGGAAATATCCAGTGCCCTTTCTCTCACAGAAGGAGTTCTGTTTAAGTCTCTGGATCAGAATATCCACGTCGTGTATTAATGATACTCGTTACCTGGAGAGGTTGGAAAAAGATATACGTTTCTTCCCTGTTCCAAAACCAAAATCAAACCCTGAAAAGTGTAGGGTTAGCTAGCTAGCTACTGAAGATACAGCCTACTGAATGTATACACATGCTGCTTTTGCTTTTTAATGATTATAACAATGAGAAAAAAAAGAACGACCCTGCTGTACAGGAACCAGTGAAGGGAAGCAGGGAAACTGTGTGTCATCAGATGAACGTTGTTTGACTTCCCCCGGAGATCCCTGCCCGTCAGGTGGCGGAGGTCCGGGTGCTGGCAGCAGCACAAGCGAAGCCAAACACCGTTCATCTGCACACACTGTGATGCCACACAGCTGGTTCAATATCAGCAAAGTTTCCCTTTATATTCATTGTCTTCTGTGGCGATCAGCAGTGATGTGGTGGTTCACTTTTACACTGTGATCTGTAGCCTATAGTTCGGCTTTAGCTTCTAACTATCTTTTTAACCTGGTGTTGCTGCTGAGTCAGTTTGACATCCTGGATATATCCTTCAAACACAGACTGTAGACCCCTCTGTCTGCTTCTCTCTGGAATCACTGTTTCATTTGTCCAATATTTCATCAGGGAGTGCAGTTAGTTACAGTGTGGGCTTCATGCTTACTGCGACAGCTTGTTGGACCATCACAAAGGGGCGGGGCTTAGCAAAAAGTCAGTTGTATATGTTAACATTTTAAACATTTTCAGGATTTCTTATCGATGTTGTCTTAAAAGTTGAGCTTTAAAGTTCCTACTTGACCCTTGAAACAGCAGTTGACAAAATAATCTTACCTCAGGATCCTGTTAGTAGCTGTTCTGGAAATTTCAATTTTATCACACAATCTTTTTAAGCAGAGATTTTTCTTATCCATGTGAGGTACAAACTTCTGCGGATATCTGCTCTGCCCGATTTAGGATATTATACATCACATAGATAGTGTCCTGTGATAGACAGCCTATGCCAACATTGAGCCACAATTGTTGAGATTTTTTTAGTAAAGGAAGTTTTAGTTTTAATTATTCACCCTGTACACGGTTCTCTATGCAAGAGACAGATAATCAACTTGGAAAAACAGAGAGACGAGGTCACATTCAAATAAACTGCTGGATAATTATTTTAACACGTTAACTATCTAATCATTTCTGTATCTGCTAAATTATATCTCATCCTTATTTTCTTGATTTTGTCGATCCTGCTCCTTCAAACACTTACACAGAGCGTCACACAGGCTTGCGAAGCCGCCTTGTTATCTTAAACAGGCCGAGCATTTGTCTTGGTCTCTATTGTTTTGGCTTCATGCACAAAATCAATGGAGCCCATTCATCACATGCTCATTGAAAATGAGCATATTTGTTTGAACATTTGTGCGGATTTTTCAGTACAGTGTGAGGCAGAGGAGCAAGATTTATCAAGAATGTGCAGGCAGTAGATGTTACAGTCACGCTATTTTCTTGCTGAAAAAGCATTATTCTGTCCCCTTATCTTTACTGTGCATCTGACATGTACAAATCACATACATGCAGACAAACTCACACACACATATATGTACATGTGAGTAATTAATGTATGTATAGATACATGCACACTTGCACGCTCAAACACACACAAATACTCTCAGTGGTTTCTGTTTCCGTCACAAACAACCAGTGATGGATTGGCCCTTTCCATTTTAAACAGGGAGAAAACACATGCCCCCGGGGACCCTTGTGTGTGGAAGTACTTTGAAGTGTCCACATTTAATTCTTCTGTATGATAAATGAGAGGAGAGCTGCAGTTGTAGCCCGTGAGGAAAAGCTCAGCTCGCTCAACGAGGGGAGCGGTAACAAATGTAGCGATAGCTGATAAGCTGACTGTGTCTCTTGCTCTTGCTTGTTGTTCTGCTCCCTGCAGACCCCCACAGCCAGATAACAAATCCATCCTATCAATCAAACCCATCAATGGCTGGCTGCAGATTAGAGACAGTGATTTTGGGGCTGATTGGAGGGGAAATGCTGATTACACCTCCCTCTCTCTGACTTGATTACACTCTGCCTGTGTGTTGTCAAGCTCGGCTGCTGAGCTGTAATCACTGGGAGCTAAGAGCAGAGGCCGTGGCTCCTGAATAGACAAGACACAGACGCAATCACACCAGTAGCTGGCGAGCTGTGACCATTGCTAGGTCATTGGGAAAGGAGAATATCTCACAGTTGGGGCATCTGTGCATGCTAACTGCACACAGGGCAATGCATGTGCAGACATGCACACATTACAGATAGATAAGGAAAACTCCAGCTATGAAACCTTTTGTCTCACATTTTTCTCCTCTGCAGCTCTTATGTTCATCGCCTCCTGTTTCCCTCCTCCTTCTTCTTCTCTCCACTGTTCTGGCCTACTTCCATCACAGTGGCAGAGGGTCCCGTGCTGAAATGCACACTAAAATACACACACATAGACACACACAGTGAGCACTGTGAACGGAGTCCTAATCTGAGCTTTATTTAGCTGCTTCACCTTTAAAACTGGAGCAAGTTCCAGACAGTCTCTTCCTCAGCCACCTCAGCTTCTTCTAACATTACATCCCTCCACTCCCTCATCAATGTGCTCAGCCCTCCTTCACTCCCTGTTCACCTTTGTTCAATCACTGCAGCTGTAGAGGCCCGTCTAAGACTCAAATTGTCACTTTGAGCGCACCGTGTGGTGGCTAACAAAAGACTGCTGTTCATGTGTGCAACAAAAACTGCGTGAGGCACTTGGAGAATGTAAACAAACAGATATTGACAGCATTCTACTGGCAAATTTGAAATGAGGCAAAGTAATTGGTTTTTCTGGCTTTCTCGTTTACAGAAAAATAATTGTGATTTGTTCTCAGTGGGAGCACAAGAGCAAACAGAATTTATTCTTTGTTCCCTATGTAAACAAAGAATCTACAGAAAACACAAACTTAATGATTTGGATGATGTCACTTTAGGTTAACAGAGCACATTTCAAAGCAGTCAGGATGAGGGTTGGGCTGGTGTAAATATTTCGTAACTGGTTTGATAGTAAGCCAGACACAGGAATGGACCAGTATACTGAATTTTACTTCTAGATCTACATGTAGTTGCACTTGACTCAGCAGCTCCTGAGTGGAACACAGTGACACTGTGTCCTAACAGCAAACGAACATCTGACTAACATATGATGTCACAATTTAGCTCTGTGTCCACACTGAAGCCATTAAATATGCACTTCTGTTACATCAAGTAAACGAACCTCAATAATATCAGCAGTGCACTCGAGATCTTACTGAAGACGTAACCACTAAAAGACAAGTGAGCAGCCTACTTACTACTAACACTTTATATTGTGATATTAAATGGAAAAGAAGTACAACACAGCCAACAGCAAAAAGCCTAGCTTGTTATTAGCAATGGTCATTTACCTTACCAGAAATGTTACTCTCTCTGGTGATCTCCCTCCAGCCAGCTGACACCTTATAAAGGTTTTTGTAGGGAAATAAGAAGTATGTATGGATATAGTGTATTGATATGTATAGATAGATAGATGATTTCTCATTTCAGCTTTGTGAATCAGCCATTCCTTGTTCATTGTGGCGCTTTCAAAGCAAGCTATAGGAATAGATAGAAACAGGGTGTCCGAAAAGTTAGGACACCTCTTTTGTCATCTTCAGAATCCAAAATGTTGCCATATAGACACTTTTACTGTTAGTAAACAGTATGAAATTTTTTCAGTAGGCAGGGCTTAGCTGGAGGCAAAACAATCTTTGTAGACATTAGCTAGCGCAAGCTAGCAAGTTCTGTTGGCTTGTTTTAGACAATGGAGGAAGATAATGCAAGTCTTATTTTTGAAAATACTTATTCCGAGTTTTGGAGTGCACACTTAACTTAACCGTTTGCTTATTCCTGTAGAAATAAAACAATCTGCTTCTTCGACCAACACGGTTCTCATTTTAGTGTAGAGCTTCAGACTGAATTTACCAACACACCATGTCAGTTCACTCACTCTCCGGGACTACGAGTGGTACTTAAAAACATAAACACTGACCAGCAGGACCAGACTGGCCGACCCGTATGCTCTCACTCAGTGGATGGATGATTCACAGAAGGCTTTGTGGTTGATTGCTATGCCAATCTTACAAAGGAGGACGACACAGTTTCCTCTGGTTTGTTTTGCTATCTAAGCTAACATTAGCTAATGCGCTAAAAAGTTAGCATTACAGAGAAATCCAATATTCCTCTTTATACCTCCCCAATTTCTGATGAGGTGGACATGATAACCATTAATACACATAACCTTATTCATCCCTACAACCGTAAATACTTTTTCCCTAACCTGATACGAAGTGTGCGCCACACGTGAACATTTTTGATAATCACTTCCGTCCAGTCCTTTTGTCTTACTGCATTTATGTGATAAAGTTTTGAGTCATGACTTCTACTATTCTGGCTCCCAGTAACACAACAAGACAACAATTTAAGACTCCTATGTAGCTATTGGTGCAGTTGAAGTTTTCCTGAGAGACTAACTCTGCCATGTCTCATCTCACCCAAAAAACACATGACGTTTCTTGTAAACAAACACACTTTGCACTCATTGTCCCCCTCTTACCCTCTTATGTGATCTCCTTCTGCACCGGTGCTTGGCTCACAGCCTGTCAGACATGTTAGTTTGTTATCAGCAAAATGATATGTATAATGCTTATTACTGATGCAGTATGAGTTGACTGTCAGCACAGGTTGCTGATGTAAGCTGCTTTTTGATTTGCTAGAAAGTGTCACAAATCCAAATGCTGGTTCAGGTGGTTTGCATTAAATCAAACCGGTTTAAAATCATAAACCAGACTGGACTGGCATAACTGGAAATCTCTAGTCAGGACTCTCTAAAATTCATTGCTAAATATTTGGTGACATGTTGACTGTTTTTAAGCATTACAGAACTCATTGAAAAAAATCTACCGTGTGCTATTTCTAATAGGAACATCTGCCAAAGGTTTTTCCTTCATCTTCAACAGCAGCGTTAACGGAAGCACAATCTCAACAGGAACACTGTCTACAGGGTCACTGTTTCAATTACTCTGGCTAATGTTTGTACTCTAATAACACCCTCCTGCTTTTAATCCTCAACACACCATTTGGGACTGCTGCCACGACTGTGTGCCTAAATAAAATTCTTTTCATCTTTGTGTTGCATGTGTGTGTGTGTGTGTGTGTGTGTGTGTGTGTGGTTGAGGTGGGTTCGCATCAAATTCATAACTCCCTGTGTCCTGGTTTTGAACTGTCTTTGAAGCCCAAAAATTGTCTCATCCAGCTTGTGTTAGGTATCATTTCAATTGACACCATGCACTCTACTACTAGTGCTTTGAATTGAGCATACTTGCATGCTTGTTAGATGGAAACAGCTGTCAGGGGAGATAGCGAGAATGACTCACTCCTCTTTCCCTCACTTATCGCTTGCCTATTCCAGTCTTGCTCCTCTTATTGTGACCTCCAAGAAAGTCAAAACATTCTGTTCTTTTTCTCTCTTTTTCTCATTTTTTTTTTTCTCCCCTTCGCGTATTCACAGTGAGTGCACGCAGCAGAGTGACTGATTTTTGGAAATGTTGTGGCCAGAGGTGTGCTTTGCACCTGTGGCACAGTTGGAAACAAGGTTGGATTAGGATGAATAAATTATTAGTATGCGTTGTGTGCAGTGTGCTCATGACAATTTCTGAAATTTTTTGAGAGGTTCTTTCATACAGTAAAAGCTCCTCTCAAAGGGCAATTGAAATCTGTGTGCAAGGGGTGTAGCATCTCTGCAAACTAAATAAATTACATCTTGAATCAGCCACAGAGGCTGCATTCTTGGTTTAGTTTACTTTGGTTGACAATAAAAAGCAACATTTACATCTCAGTTTGTTTGTCAGGAGTAACACAATAAAGTCTTGAACTTATTTTGCTGCTATTGTGTTAATTTAGGGAATGAGGAGGTGTCAACATGTGTTAACGTCTTCTAGGAGAGCTAAACACTGAATGTAGAAAGGGGTTCAGTGATATTTTAAGACTTTAGCAGCAACCTGCAGTAATGTGGATACAAGCTGTAATTGTGGAGGATATGGCCAACTGCGCAACCCCCCAAGGAAGATGAAAGGGACAGTTCACCCCAAAGTTAGAAAAATACTTCTATTTCCTTTAACCTGTAGTATTCATCAGTGTAGATTGTTTTAGTTTGAGTTGCAGTGTTGGAGATGTCGGCCGTAGAGATGTCTGCCTTCTCTTGAACATAATGGAACCAGCAGACAAATGTTAAAAACTAAATCCTCTTCACAAAATGGCTGCGATCTGAAATTGAATAACTTACCTGTCTGTCCGTCTGTGCTGTTTTCATATTTGTCTTTACGGACACTATGCCGTTACTCATCAGTGTGGTCAGTTCTCTGGTCAAGGTCCAACAGAGTCCAAACTGCGTCTGTAGTCAAACTGTGTCTGCAGCTGCACAGAGCGGAGCTGGAGTCAGGCCTTATGGACACTTTGTGCATCCAGAAGATCCATTTTATGGCCGGGCAGACTATTCATGTGAGATATTAATAAGCGGGATATTGCTGTGCTTGAAGTCCGTGTTGTGTTCACGGTGATTTGAGCTGCCACTTATTGAACTAGTTCATGAAGTACTTCCTTTAACTTCATTTAACAGCCTTGGCCACTACAGCAGGAAAATGAAACCAGTGATTGCAGTTTATAATTTAGTTGTATGGTTTCAACCTAAATAACAATTTTAATACATCATACATCATAATGTAGCATTAATATGCAGCTGAGGACCATTCTTAAATTGCATTGCTGTGTAATTGATCCTTAGATGGCAGAGGAAGCCAGTCTGAGTGTCATAAACAACAAACAAGACTGTCAGAAACGAGAATGCTGCCATGCCCCTGCATGTACAGAACTTACATAACAAAAACTGACACTATCACAGTGTAGTGTCAAGTCTTCATAATCCTTATTTTAGGAGAGAACTTGCCCAAATCTAGAAAACGCTGCTCACAGATGGGGTTTTTGAAACTGACATGGTTTCTCTCAGAGCAACAAGGTGCCTGTTTGCACCATGAAGTCAAGATCACACTGATGACTGATAGGAATTCCTTTGTGCTGCGTTTTGTTATTTTTGAGCTTGTTGCTTCATGTCTGCCTCCTGCATCCCCATAACATATAGTCCTTTCAATGCATAGCTCCCTCCTGAGTGTAAATATCTTTTAGATGCATGCCACACTGTCTACATGCCATTATATGTGACTCCTGCATTCCCTTTTGGTCCTCTGTGAGACAGCAGAACTAATGGATGTTTGTTTGGCCATAGTGACTAAATGATTCATAGTGTGTGTGGCACCAATAGGAAGCCTGTTCTCTCAAAGCTGGAATAATTGACAGCAGCTCATCCGCCAGCTCATCTAAATACAGAAACCTGTACTTGTGTTAACAGAAAGCTGAATCCAGGTCAAGTCATTATGGCATCATCAATTAAAATAGCATCATTGTCAGACACCTGGCATACCGCCTGTTTCTTGCATGACCTATGAGACATGCTTTAACAAAGGTTGGATGGCAAAATTAGCTCGCTAATTTGCTTAGCTTCTGTAATATGACGCATTTACGACTGAAATGGAATATGTGGGTGTTTGTCATTTAGAGGGAGATTTGATTAAATTGTTGAGGGGGGCTGAAAAAATTAGCTGTGGCATCAAATGAGCTGTACAAGGACATGGAGCTCTAAAGGACGATTGACCTCCAGTCACACCTCACACACCCACGTTCTTAGATTAGGAGGTGGTGGATGAGGACAAAATATATAAATTATATACAGAAATTATTCCCTGGGGGAAACTGGGAACAAGCACCACAACTAAGTGGTGTACAACGAAGCGAGTTCGACATGGCTGTGCCTTCTTTGCTTTAGCTGGCATAACAAAGCCTGAGCTCCAGTCAGAGATAACGAGTACCACAAAGGTGGTTATCAGCTTGCGCTGCCAACTTGGGCTTCCTTCTTTTGGCGCGGTGCACTTTCCCTTAAAACGAGTCAAATGCCGCATTCAGGGTTTCATCGCGTGCCACCTACTTCCGCCTTTGAAGAATATAAAAACCATTTAAGTATAAAGCAACATTACTTCTTCAATTAAGGTGAGGAAGGATAGCTAACAAGTTATGTATTTATTTTAGCACTGTTTATTTATAAGGTGACAGCTGCACATTCTTAAGCTCTTAATCTTTAAACGTGATGCATCAGATTTACATGTTATGATCAAGAAGAACTGAATTTAGGTCTGACACTGTCCCATAGTGAAGACTTTGCGGAAATCTTTTTAATTTGTGGCCAAATTACAGTGAAATTGATTTTAATGATTGAATCTGTGGATCCAGGACCAAGTATGAAAACACAGTTTAAAGTGGTAACATTATGGTATGGTTTGAAGGAATTATACAGCATTTCATATGCAAATAAATGTCATCCTGATTAATGATATTGTGAGCTATTAATATATGCTACCTGTGATTTTATAGTAGGTTTGCTTTATAGCCAGCACAAGCAAATAGACCAGAGAACACTGTAACATATTCAGTAGTTCAGTGAGAGCACTAACACCTTGTGAAAACAATAAAGAAGCATTATTACTCAGATGTTCTGCATCACTAATGTACAGTAGAGTCTTGTGGCAGAAAAAAAAGCAACTTGATACGTACAGCTCGTGCTACTGTAATTGCACAGCTTCGTTCGGTCGCGTTATTAATGTAACATTACGCCTCATCAAGTTTGCATCTATAGCGTATTCCCTCAGCTTAGAATCTGCATTACTCATGGATTGACATTTACAATAGAGTGAACCCATTTACAAAGGAATTGATCAGAGAAAGGCGCCTGTAGCCAATTTCAAGCTGGAACCCGTAACATTAACTGGTTTGGACCTGGTTAGCCGTGCAGCTTGAGTTACCATGGAGATCTAGTTTGACATACCTCACCAAGCCACTAATCTCGCTTCATGGTACACCTCTCTAGTCTTTTGGAAAATGTAGGATAAACAAATGATGTCCAAACACACACCATGATATCACTCTGCTAGCCACTATGAACCACAAAATAACTGTCAAGTGTGGTTAAATATAATGAGAGAGAGACTAGTTGCTCCAAATCACATTTGATATAGTCCACAGTAATTACCTCAGCAGACCAAAACAACACACACATGCACGCTCACTGTTTCCCTCTCTTATCCTCTCTGTTGCTTTCACACACTATCTTATCCTGCCATGTCGCCTCTGTTTGATTTTGCTGTCCTAGCTTTTTCAGCATAAATGACTTGCACCACACTGGCAAACTAGCCCAATAGCTTATCATGACTGAGCACACACATGGACTAACATGTAAGCGTTCGCACCCACAAGCCTCGGTCCACCCACACACGCATTCACACACAAATCATGTCCAGCTATTGTGTATTTAAAGTGGCAACCTGCTGTTTTTCGCTCCTCCCGGTCTCCTGTGCCTGTCAGAGGCCTCTGATGCTGTTGTTTAATGAGCAGAGGCTCTCCTCACACTTGCTCCTAGTCTGGTCTGCTCCTGTTGCTGTGTGTCTGCTGTTGCAGCGCTGACCAGAGGAGACATGCAGGTCTGTGTCCCAAGGCTAATTGCTGCTACTTGGCTGATAGTCTTTCTGTGCTCCACTCTCATTGACTCCCCGGACTCCAGGGGGATTCCCACAGGCACCCAAAGACAAACAAACCTGGGCGGACAATCGATAACGGATGCAAGAGTTACCGCTCAGCGCAGCCGCTGATTAAGATTCCCTAGGAATGTGTGTGTGTGTATGTGTGTGCACGATGTAAAAAGCATGAGTATGTGATGGTGTTTGCTGATTGTCCCCCACTCCTTCAGTGCTAACTGGAATCTTCAGCCAGTCCCAAGTGCTTGTTTATGTGATTTTGATTAAGAGCATCACAGAGTTCAGAGGCATCCTCGCAACAACACCACATTAATGCTCCCAGGTAATTATTCCCACAACATCTCAGGTTCACAACAGGGTAGATGATCGTGTCTGTGCCTCAATGTGAGACCTGATCTACTAACAGTGTTAAATACTGTAGGACTGTATGCTATTATGAGTAAGCTTAAGATAGCTTTTATCAATCACAAGATATAGATGCAGATGATATACTCACATGTACATATAATCAGTCAATCAGTCGTTATCTGTAGGCGAAGGGACAAGATTTTGGAATAGGTAGTGTTCTGGTTTCTTTTTGTAGTTGGTTTGCTGTCCAAGTAGTATTTACCACGTTTGAATGACAGGTGGAGGTGGAACCCATTGGCACAAACGCAGTCTTGGAACCCAACAGCTATCGTTTAATGACTGTTAAGCTTTGTGTCAGCTTTTTTTTTTTTTTTAAACTATGTGCATTCATAAGCAGATATCTGTTTATAGAGATTAGCAGAAATGACCGGCACAGGGAAAAGAAAGTCTTGGCCAGAATATCCGCTGGCTACATCAGATCAGCCTGAAATGTTGGCCCTCTCCCCCAGAAGAGGGCTGCAAACCCTCTTAAGCATTTTTAACTATCACTGTTAGCTCTTTTTGCACTGTTAGAAGTGTCAGAGCGGCTAGTGGCGCTAACATAGTTAACAATGCTGAAGAGATTTTGCGTCTCAGAATAAAGCTGCTTACTCACTGGGGTGACCTGGGGAAGCCCGGAGGATGGCCGCAGTTTCTCCGCAGCAACGCTGTTGGTCAGTCCCGCCTCTGTGACAGTGTTACCAGTAGTAATCACCAAATGACTGGCGCGCTAGCTATTGTTAGCTCCCACCCAGTCCAGATGACTGACAATGCAGAGCGGCCAAGGCTTAAATTAGCCAAGCATTGGAGACCAAAGGGTGGGCAGTGACCATTATGAATGTTATCGTGGCTACCCGGCTATCTGTCAGCAAAGCCAGCACAAAATAAAATAATGATTTACATCACAATACATTATATTATTACCACGTTTAAATGGATAGTACTTTGAAATGTGGTGCTAAAGCTCACTAGGTCATTGGAGTGCCGCTCTAACAAGAAAGCCCTCTTGTATATCATGTCATTTTGCATTTTTTTTTTCTTAAAAATTAAGTCATTAATGAGTGTTGGACTACTGTAAGCAATATTAACCGTAAATGTCATCCCTAGGCAACATTCTGGGATTGTCTTTGTAAATAAATATTGCTTTTAGTGGCCCAGGAAATTTGAAGAATCAGCGTACTGTACTCCATGATCTGTCCCTGTGTGCCACTGACTGCCATCGGCTAGCAAGCAGTGTTGTGCGTTAGTGTCATCTCGCCTGTCCCCACCCTCGCTAACCCTCCGTTACCTCTGCCCGTCTTCTCTCTGGACTCATGTTTGCTTTTGTTCTACTCCCCAGCTCGCCTGACTCACAATGATGATCTTGACCAAGTGCAGGGAAAGGTCAAGGTTGGCCAGCAAATTGCCTCAAAGCAATCAGCCTTGTCTCTGTGCGCTAACAGTGTGAGCCTCTCTGTCCCTGTCGCCATCTTTCCATCTCTCCATTGTTTTTTCTCTACTTCTCTGTCTCTGTGTTTACCCGAGGGGGAGACGTGTGTCGGAGAGGATTGACAGCAGGAGAGGGTGGGGGGAAGGGTGGGTGATCTGCCCTGCTTTGAAGTCTCGGCTCTGACCGGTGGCTGGGCGAGGGCTGGGGACTTGAAAGCACCAAGCGACACTGCCGGGGTGACATTTCAGCACAGACCAGCGTGAGCCAGCAGGGTGCTTGTGTGTGTTTGTATATACCCATGTGTGTGTGCATGTGTGTGTGTGTGTGGACAAGAGAGAGTCTCCTTATGGCTTCAGCTGTCCTCAAGGACTGCAGGCTGCTGGGGGCTATTTGCCTCCACACCAAAGGGATTACCTTTCATTACATGAAAAACAGAATCACCCATTCAACCTCTAACCCCTCTCTCAACAATAGTGCCACTGGGATGCAGTGCCACAGCTGATACCCCAGTTGTAAATGCACACTCAGTGGCTCGATCGAGTACACACAGATACTGCATGAGCCATTTTATATGATTTTCAGAACACACACATGCACACACGAGGCTCAAGGACAGCCTCCTCTGGGTCAGCTGTTCGTTCCAGCCCAGTGTGCCTGAGTGGCTTTCCTCTGATGGCTTCACACACATGAAAGACTTGTGTGTCACACACTCAGCTTAACAACATCAAAGCCTGCTCGTGCCCTGTAGCTGGACGAATGTCTTAATCTACTGCCTGATTGTGTGTGTGCGAGCTGTCTGTCTGTCCTGTAAATGGTGTAAACAGGTGTTAACATGTCAGCCCACAAGATGCCACATGCCGCTGTGTCATGATCTCCTGAACAGCTGTCCCCCCAGTCATTGTGTGCGTGGGTGTATGTGGTTGAGTGTGTGTGAGTATGCATTTACTGTAAGGGTTATAAATGGCTTTAAGAGAAGCTTTGGGCCTAGACTTTGTGTAAAGCCAAGGACAAACAAAAAGAAAGGCCAAATAATGAAAGAGAGCTTTATGGCAATAACTGATTTCCTCGCAAACACTGCGAATGTTCATCTGCTGTATCGCAGATTTAGTGAATAGAGAGAGACTGTCCAGTAAACAAAAAGTTCCTTCCTGCTGCTAGCTAATGTCTCCATCAACAGCCATATGCTCCAACAAATGCCCTTGAGCAAAGGACAGAAACTAAACCCCGTCTGTCTTTTTCCATCTCATTGGATTAAAGAAACAGCTAATAATGCCTGTAATGTAAATGTAAATTTCCGTCCTCAGGTGGAGATCGAGAAGCTGGACTACCACCACTATCTGCCTCTGTTCTTTGATGGCTTATGTGAGACTGTTCATCCGTACGAGTTCTTTGCCCGCCAGGGAGTCCATGACATGCTGGAGCACGGAGGCCCCAAGATTCAACCCGTCATTCCCCAGCTCATCATGCCCATCAAGAGTAAGTCCACGAGGGTGTCTACTCTCACGGTTAACAAATCACAGCTCCTTTCCCAAGTGACCCCCGTGTGTGTTGATGTCATTTTACCTTCACTGTGTTCCCCAGCCACTGCTGGGAAAATGTGGTTATCTCAAGACTGAAGAAATACCTTACAAATGCTGGTATTGTGTCAGCCTGAATACAAAGAGTATTGTTTAAAATGTCTCAGTAAGGTTAACATCACAGCTATACATCGAGCAGGAGAGACGAAATTTGTGCATTTAAAATATGTGTAACTTGATATTATTGTTTTAGTACTAAAATATGTTGTAATTATCACACAGGAACATTATCACAGCAGTCGTCAACCATTAAAATACAGCAACAATTCAGTGGACATCTGTAGCAAAAATATTCCAACTATCTTTTTCTTTTAATTAGTTTTACAAACCCTTTTTGTAAGTAAATATTATTATTATTATTATTTTAGAAGAGGCTGAGACAAGTAATCTTCTCAGTTAGAGTTTAATTGCAGCCTTAATATGTTTTTTTTACATGTCATTATTTCATTATTTACTATTTTGATAACCGCATTAAAAAAAAAAAAACATCTCTGCAGTCTTGTCTTCCACAGCTAACCGCCCACCCCAACCCCGCATGTTTTTATTCCCTAGTCTATTCAGTCTAATCTTTCATTTTATTTTCTTGTCTTTATTAACATCATTCACTCCACCCCATCCTACACAAACTAATCATTGTCTTTCTTAGCGGGGGACAGGGAATCTTTAGGGGGATGGCGAGCACTTCTGTTCTGGAAACTGCTGAGAAACCCCCTTATTGTCAATATAACTATGAAAGCCTAACTCTGGAGCATTATTTAACCCCCTTCCAGACAAGCTAGCATGACATGGTTGGTATCATTGGATTCCGTAGGTCAAAATACCAGTGTTGACTCTAGCTGCTAGAGCCTGAAGACAGTGATGTTAGCCGAGGATGCCAGTGTCCTACTGGGGGGTAAAAGAGTTCACAGCTTCATCTTTTTTCATAGTGTAGCTCACTGTAGCCTTAAATAAATGAAAAGCTAATAACAGACACACGATTAAATAAAAAGCTTTATTTAGTTGGTAGGAAACATGAGGTGTCGTAAGGAAATTCCTGTGTAATTTTCTAAAAAAAAAAATAGCTAAAGCTTAAAAAAATGTGAGAATATATTAAATGAACTGTGTTATCAATATGAAATGAAACGATTAAATCAATATTAATATGCATCTATATCTAAGATGTATTTTTGAATAATTACACACAATGACACTGCAGCAGCAAAGGGAGTGCAACCAAAATAGGACAACATACTTTACCAGGAATAGACTCACCTGTCTTACACACTTGCGCTACAACAGATTCTAACATTACCGTACAACCAGTCCTGTGACACGTCCTAATTTGGTTTTGCAGTCATACGGTTCCTATTATTACATTAACCCTCAGGGCGAAGCGTCCTTGTTTTTGCATTTGCGGGAAGAGGTTGGCTCTAAAAGCATGCCTGATAATCTGCCAGGTGCAATGTGGTGACATGCTACATTTAACTGTGTCATCGTGGTGTGCCTCCTTACCTTTCCACGCTGACACGTTTCCACGCACACACACGCAGTAGGCAGATGGAGGTGGGCGGAAAGGTCACATCCCAGGTCAGAGTGGTGTGTGACCATGGACATCAGAATTTACAGTGATGTAGACGCGGAGGGTTTCATGTGCGGCAAACACAAGGTACAAAGAAGTTAGAGGAATGCAGAGTGTGGCTTTTGTTGGAGAATTTCAGCACACACGCACAGACTCACAGTCTCACACATGCACACACACACACTGTCTTTTGTTTGGCGCCGCTGCCAAGTGGAGTGTCAGTTTCAAAGTGGGAGCCTTTAAGTGGCGCCCAGTGAGCCTGGGATAGTGTTCATGTCATGGGCAGTTGGCTGGTGGTGTGTACGTGTATGGAAGTGTGTGTGTGTGTGTTCTTTGTTTATGTGTGGGTGTTGGACGTCTGTGGAGGCAGAGGGGCGTAACGGCCAACACTAGGCAGGGCTGTTGGAGACACAGTGACAGACTGACCCTGGCACAGAGTCTGTCACCACGCTACACACTGCTCTGAACACACTCTGCAAGGTCTTACCCATTACACATCTCAGGCTGACATATCCAGCTTTGCGTCTGCATGAATTACACTGTATTTTTAATAACAGTATTCTTATATTCTGAGTGATGGAAAAAGCAGTGTTGTATTAAAATAAATTTGTTGAATGAATTTAACCCTTACAAACTGTTTGGATCAAATTTGACAGCTTTTGAGGGAATGTTGAAGCTGAAAATGCTATGTCTGTTTATATTTTTAATGGGACAGTTGTGACAGAGTTCAAATGGGACCTTGACATGAGAACTGCCTACGCTCCCACCACATTCGCCCAGGCTCCCACTGAGACAGACACCTGTCGGTCATCAAAGTGTCAAGGGGAAATCTTGAAACAGTGGGGGAGCAGAACAGCTTTGGCATGATCATAATGCACATACAAACCAGTGGTCATAGGAAGAAGTGTAAATCGATACGATATTATATCGATTCTTTGGACAATGATACGATATGTCGATATACAAAGTCTGCCACGATACGATTTCGATTCGATGTGATTTAGAGGCCTGCAATCGATATGAGACATCTGCCCATTTAACACAGCCGGTTACAGAAGAAGCTGCCAACTCTTTTTTGCTTTTGGCCTTAAAAGATAAAAACAACACAAATAATGTAAGTAATTGTAACAGCGTAAGCTTACTTTAAACTGACTCCACTAACACACATAAAAGTATAAGTAAGTAATTAAAGTATAAATATGGAGCGTGGACTGGTGGCTGTAGAGGTGCCAGTTCACCTCCTGGGCACTGCCGAGGTGCCCTCGAGCAAGGCACCGAACCCCCCAACCGCTCGGGGCGCCTGACCACGGGCAGCCCCCCTCACTCTGACATCTCTCCACTTTGTGCATGTATAGGTCCTGTTTGTGCATGTGTGTGTCTTTCGGACCTGTGTGTAATTGACAAGCAAGAGTGAAAACATTGAATTTCCCCTCAGGGGGATTAATAAAGTAAATAAACTTAAACTTAAACTTAAACTTAAAAGAGCACATGGGATAAGTTAACCTTCAGGGCTTTCTGACAGAAAGACTTTCTGGAAGGACTGTCAAGGTTCAGAGACAAAACAATTGTTTTTTGCTAGTGACCCATTATTAGCTTTAGCATGTTTACATTGCATAAATTAACCTAGCAGCTAGCGAACTTACCTCTATTCTTAGCTTAACAGATTACATGTAACATTATTAGCAATTTTTGCATTCTAAATACATCTGTGGTTCAAAATTTGGTATAGATACTTGTTAAGAGGAGATTCTTGGAGACCATACTGTGAAGGTAAAATATGAACAGTGTAAGGATTAAATCTGGTCATTTTCATGGCTTACTCGTGCATTATGTTGTTTCATAGGTGCATGATTTGTCAGCATCTTTCCACTGATATTATAAATATTTGAACAGCCTCATGTCCATTTTGTCCTTCATCAAGAGGCATCCACTTTACACACAACTTGACATTATGCACAGAACGACCGGGCCACTCGCTAACTTAGACAGTAGTTTATAAATTCAAATCCCTCAGCAGTTTTGGTCATTTGCCTCGGGGAGGCCAGACCAAAGGTGATGGTTATGCTCCTCATGAAAACACACACTTCGCACTGATAATGGAATTTTAAATGGCCTGCTCCTTATTAACTTCTTGGTTTATTAAAAATCGGGCCTGTTTCGCCATCCACAAGGCAAAGCCGCCAGTCCGTGTCTCTGTTGCAGATTAATTACTTTTCTATGGAGCAGGAAAGAAGAGGGGATGGTGGAAAGAGGAAGAAAGTAAAATACCCGTCTGCAGACTAAAATGGCAAGATATATATTTTTCTCCTCTGACGTTAATACATCTTCAATGTGGCTGGCAGGCTCTTATCTGCAGAGCGACTGAGTCACGTCAGGCCCTGGTGAATTTTGATGATGACTGCAGGTCACCCAATGAGAATACACAATGAAGGAGGCTCTGGCTGACATTATACTCTGAGGCCCTGTCCTCAGTGACTGAAAGACTGAACTCTTTCCACTGTACACCCTGTTCCTTTCACCCTGTGTGCAACAAGAAAATAAAAGACGCTTTTAACTATGGATTTAATACATCTCTGCGCTTTTGATGAATTTAAGAAGGGTTTTTTTGTCCTCAAAAAAGCTGAAAGTGCAGAAAGAATATGATTTTATATTAAACACTGATATTTCTGTGAGTTAAGGTAAAAATGTCCTGCTCAGCTCAACAGTACCATGGTGACTTAAGAAGAAAGGGTAACTGTTACTGAAATGCTGTGGTTTGGGTTTTTCTGGCTTCCTTAAATAGGAAGGAGGATTCAGAGCCATGCCTCCATTGAGCCTCAGTTGATTGGCATAACATTTGTTCAGCTTTGGACCAAAATGAGACTTTCATTACAAGATCCTCAGTTACGCCTCTGCACGGGAACATCTTCTTCTGATCTGAAAAGTGTATTTATACCCGTAGCGAGAACAATTCGCCACTAAACTCTCCAACGTATCACCCTACCTCTGACATTTTACAGGAAACAGAATACAAGGTCACCGCTGTTTTATTTTCACTCTGAATATGAAACAGGTCCTTGCATGAATAGATTATTACTTTATTCAGATTTGTCCCAACACAGATTTTATACAAGCATTAATATATCAGACCCTCAGCTGCCTTCTCCCCAGCTCTTTTAATTTTTTTTCCTTTCTCTCTCTCTTTTTTTTTTTCCAACAAGGCGAGAGTGCCGATGAATAATTGAACAGTCCCGCGGTCCAAATGTCACAGCAGGGAAAATTGTTTGCGCTGGCTGGTAATTAGAATTTCATTGTTTGTTATGTAGGTTTGAAATTCCTGTCATTCCACATTCCACCTTATCTCGGTGATGGCAGATATCTCCGCGCTTGTCTATCTGGGGAGACACTAAGGCAAAGATGGAGAGATGGCACGAGGCACAATGCATTCGCTCATTCAGCATCATCTCAGCTGCGGGCTGGTCCTCTGTATAGGCCTCACACACACACACACACACACACACAAACACACACACACTGACAGAGACAAAGACAGACTCTCAAATGGACACAAAACAAAAGACTAGTCATTTTCCTCACATGCATACCTAAACTTGTGTCAGTGCAAGTGTAAAATGTTTTATCCCTTTGACCTATGAGCCACTTGTTGTTTATATGACTCTTCTACATTGTATAACCTCCTTCATATTCGGTTGCAGCCGTGTTCAGTGCCGCCTGTGCTCATGACTGAGGCTGACATTTTGTCTCATTGCTTTTAAATGTGTCTGCGTGCATGTTGGAACGTGTGCATCCCTGCGTGATTGTGTGTGTTTCACTGTGTGACTGTTACGTGCGAATGTACGCTTGTGACAACTTTGTATTTGCATATGAGCTGTTTTAACAAAGGCAGAGGGTGATGCAGTACGCGCTCTAACTGTCACACAATATTTTAGGGTTGTTGGTCTTGTTCTCCGTCAGTCATTGTTCTTTGTCAATTTCAATATGGTGCAAGGGATGAAAGTTGCTTCGGTGGATCCATAGTAACATGACTTGCAGTAGATGAGGAGAAGAGAGAAGCCCTGTGGAAGACGGAGGACTGTGGCACAGCCGCTGAAGAGTGCGCATTTGTGTGAATTTATGTTGTTGACTCAACAGGCGCTGAACCAAATTAGTAGCATTGCCTCCTGGTTGCTTGTAAAACAGACACTTTATTGCACTTGTGGCAGCAAGCGTTGTCGTCATCAACATTACTGAAGACCAAACACGTTTCATCATTTTTGTTTTTCCAGCCTTGTTGGCGGCGGCCATTTGTTTTGTGAGAGTTAATGTGACCACCCCTCTCGCATTATATTATTCAAAATCAAGAGCATTAATGTAGCAGCAAACAGATATTTGCCATGCAGAGATATAGTGGAGTAATAAGTTATAAGCAGCTGGTGAAGTCACCACCTGTTTGTGTGTTGTTTGGCAGCACATGCATGTTAGAGCCTATGAGTCACTGTGAGTGTGTCCCACTGGCTAGCTTATTGCTGCCACTATACACCGTGTTCATATTGTGTTTATTCAGATTCAGATTCAGAATACTTTATTAATCCCCGGGGGGAAATTGTTTTTGTTCCAATGCTCCGTGCAAAGTAGAAATAGAAATACAGCATGAATGGAAACAAGAGATAAAGATGAAGATATAAATAAAATACTAAAATAGACAATGAAATAAGCAAAATAAATATTAAAGTAGACATTAAAATAAAATAAAATAAAATAAATATTAAAGTAGACATTAGAATAAAATAGAATAAAATAGGATATTAAAGTAGACATTAACATAAAATAAAATATTAAAGTAGGCAATAAAGTAAAATAAATAATAAGAACAGTAAAGTAGACAATCTGAAATATATACAATATACAAATTTTTATGGCTGATAGTGAGACGGTGTGGCACCTCCCTCCACTTTCCCCCCTCAGGTTAACAATGTTAGATAGTCCATCTAGGATTTTGCGATGTTGCAGTTGCAACAAGTAAACAAATTCATCCAATCCCTGTGAATTCTGCGCGACCTTGCTATTTTGTCCAATCACCACATCTTCACCGTAACTGTTAGCATCACACGGCTAATGTTACCCAGAGGTTATTAACAAGTTTAAAAACAGAGTCGAGCCATTGTAGTGTCTATATGTACCCCTCAAGTCCCGCCCCTGGACGCAGACTGGCCAATCATAACGTAGCATCGGGCTGGCTCAGACCAGGGTCCGATAACAAAACAGCTGTGACTCTAATGTAGTCGTTTCAGATTTCCTTCATTTTCAGGCTGGTTTTGTGGATGTGGAGCTAAATGTTGTGCCTGGGGCACGTCTTGTATTAATGATACTCGTTACCTGGAGAGGTTGGAAAAAGATATACGTTTCTTCCCTGTTCCAAAATCAAACCCTGAAAAGTGTAGGGTTAGCTAGCTAGCTACTGAAGATATAGCCTACTGAATGTATACACATGCTGCTTTTGCTTTTTAATGATTATAACATAAAAAAAGACTGACCCTGCTGTAGAGGAACCAGTGAAGGGAAGCAGGGAAACTTTGCTGATATTCAGCTGTGTGTCATCGCATTGTGCGCAGAT
Organism: Epinephelus moara; assembly: GCF_006386435.1. NCBI lineage: Eukaryota > Metazoa > Chordata > Actinopteri > Perciformes > Serranidae > Epinephelus > Epinephelus moara. The sequence continues at coordinate 16,657,409 of NC_065519.1, forward strand.
GAACATTGTTTGAATTTCCCTCGGAGATCCCTGGCCATCCGGCAGTGGAGGTCTGGGTGCTGGCAGCGGCACACTATTCATTTGCACACACTCCGATGCCACACAGCTGGTTCAATATCGGCGAAGCTGCTTAAGTACCGTCGGTGTTGGTGATCAGCTGTTGATGCACCCCTCTCATCCACCCCCCATACCATCATAATAAATTCTATTCATTTAATAGGCACTGAAACTTAGAAAGCATTGCTAATGTTTTTGCAATTTTCAGTCGCTCCTGTGATTTCATTGCTGTAAACACGCAGCATGCATTGCAATGTTTTAGAAAGTTGCCATGAAATCAGGAATTTCAGGCCGCAGCAATCACAAAAACAGCCCACGAAATCCTGAAGGGACTGGTTAGCTCTGTCAGTGCTGTTGCTGTTGTGAGCGCTGTTTATATTGCGCTAGCACTATTAGCTGCTAGCCACCTCCATGTTGAGAACTGTGTGCAGACAATACTGCCCCAGGCTATTAATTGTAGATATGCTCTGCCTTTAAATCAGCAGTAAGTGTTTTATTTTTCCATTTTTAGTCTTTCTACAGCAAATACCTCTCTCCTTTCTCTACATCTCTCTCTCACCTAATAACACATTTCCCTCATCTCCGTCAACTGCAAGCCCTCAGTGTCTTTGCTCACTCTGTTTTCTTTGTTTTGACTCTTTCTTTATGAAATGTTGTTTTTTTCATGGCTTTCATTCTTGTTGTTGTAGGTGCTTACTGGCAAAATAGGCACTGTGATGCCATTACGATCTTTTTTTTGTAAAAGAAGGCATCAAATGACAGTTTAAGGTTTGATAAAGATAAATAGCTCAGGTCTGTTTTTCTAACTTGAATTATGCTGACAGTCTGCACAGGGTATTACCAGCGCTCACGCAGAAGCTCAAATAAAAAAAAAAAAAAAAAGCAACTTAAAAAAGCACAAATAAAACAGGCGTAAGGAACTAGAAAAATATGTCAGTCTTAGTTGCTAATCACAGTTATTTTCTGAGCCTTTGCCCTCCGCCTGTCACATCTCTTCAGCTCTCTCTCTGCCATTTTGTCTTTTGTTGTTTTTCCCCCCTTCCCTCTTTCTCTTTCTGAATTTGTCTCTCTTGATCTCTCTAGCCCTCCATCTCTCCCACCATCATTCCCTTTTGTTCTCTCTATCAGTGGGAGATGGAGTTAAGTGCAGCTGTAGGCCAAATAGCCCAGTGATTGGCTCTCACGTACTCCTGCCTCCCCAGTGTATTTGAAATCACTGATTGCAGACAAGCCAGTCTAAATCAAAGCCCAGCTATAAAGGAAATGCTTTCAAGGGAAAGGGAGTATGTGGGGGTTAAGATTTATGTGTAATTTGGCTGTGAGTGTATGCTAAGCCCACTCTTATGAACCATGTAGTTGCAGCTGTCAGAATCGCTTCACATTTACTGTACCTCCACCTGCCTGAACAAACAACCTTTAAATTAGATCTAAGAAAAGACTGACCATTTGCCCTTGCAGCCCCATTTTTTTAAACTCTAGGCCTCAGTTGACCTTTGCCATCTGTCTCTGCCCTCCAGATGCCCTGAACACCAGGAACCGTCAGGTGATCTGCACCACCCTGAAAGTCCTGCAGCATTTGGTGGTGTCCGGAGACATGGTGGGAGAGGCTCTGGTGCCTTACTACAGACAGATCCTCCCCATTTTCAACATCTTCAAGAACATGAAGAGTGAGTTTCCAGCAATGCAAATGGTTGAGTGTTTATTCGTGGACAGATGGTGTGTCAGCATGACGGGGCTCTGCGCTTTTGTGGAGCAGTCATTGTGTGAGCACGTCCCTTTGTGTTATAAATCATTTTTCGTGCTAGCACTGCCACTACGACAGTGAGTTAAGGAACAGCAAACATTTATGTGAAAGGCACTGATAGGTGTTCATGTGCAGTGTGTAGCCTGCGTTAAGGCTGTGGTCAGGTTAATCTAAGTGATTCCACAGAGTAGCTCAGTTCAAGGAAATGCCATGCAGATGTTTGATGTCACAACTTGTTTGACTGTGAATCTTGTGACTTCCAGGTAGAAAGCATCCTGTTTTCTACTTGTTGTTTCCTCTGTGGATCCAATGTATGCGCCTGTCCCTGAATCCTTTTTCCTTTTCCTCCCACCACTTTAACATCCACTTGACAGAGAAGCTCCATTTTGTCCTTTCTGCTGTCAGTCAGGCTGCATTGTGCAGCACTGCTGAGGAGGAGACTTTGTCCTTGCTCTCTCTGAAAGCCTCCACCTGGGTGACACCAAGACCTGGGGAGATTGGCATCAGATAGGCTGGGCTCTTTGTACCACTGTGTCAAAGCACTTAGCATGGCGTGACATGATGTGGGCCCATTGAAGGGCTTAGAGGCACAACCGATCCCAAACACGGCTCACCACACAGTCAGTAGGATGTAGAGAGTGACATTGTGAATCAATCATTTAAACACAGGCTTTAACAGGAGAAAACACAAGGCTTTAGTCTCTTAATCAATATCCAATTTGAATCTCTTGTCTCTTTAATTCGCTTACATTATCTGTTACTATTTGCTGAGGTCTAAAAAAAGGAAGGCGAGAGCTGAAAGAGATAGCGGGGAAAGACAAAGGATGGCAAAGAAAAGCCTGCCTTATTAGCACATGGCCATATGCAAATCTCCTCTGTAAATTAGCTGTCAAATCAATCCCCTAAACCGCTTTGAAGCGCGAGTTTCTCCGCCACAGCGCAGGCTCAGCAGTTGGCCGGTGAACCCCACCAGGAATAGTTTTATCTCTGCCTGGTAGTTACCGTGCTGGCCTGTCTACCTGCCCGCCCGCTTGTCTGTCCTCCTCTGGCGCGCATCGATTAAACCCGAGCCAACCTCTCACCTGGCAGACGTCCCTGCTATTGACCTCTCCCAGAGAGACCAGTCTAGGCCAGAGAGGGGTCCATACAGCTGCCAAAGCACAGGACCCAATCGGCTAAACAAGGACAGTGCTTCATGTTCTGCACTTTATAGGCATACAGTAGAGTTTATCTCTTCTTAAAGTTTAGTTATAGTTGAGGCTGAAAGAGAGAGAGAGAGTTTAGCCAATGTGAAGTATACAGTATTTATATATAACCACACATAGATAGATAGATAGATAGATATTGGCATTTGAAGTAATTTTCCTCCTAGAAACATCTTACCCAAGAACAGGAATGTAAATTGGCCAAAAACAGAAAACAAGTGCGATTTGAAATTTATTTCTCAGACAACCAGGCTTCAATTAGCCATTTAAACCCTAAAACTGTCCAATTAGCGTGAGCTAACACAGTAACAGCAGCTAACATCCGACACAGCTTTTTAATGGTTCCAACAAACTCACACTGACTCCGAAATGGCTCGACTGTTGGTAAATTCATTAATAAGCAGGGTAGGTAATGTTAACCATGTGATGCTAACAGTTAGCCCTGTCACTGTGTGTGTCAGCGTGTTGACTGGCACTGGGTGCATAGCTCACACTTCCTCAGCAGCAGTTTCATGATAAACAGAGCAACAGAGCAGCAGCGGGGCAATGAGTATTGCTTGAATGAGTGAAGCTATACACTGCAAACAGCTCTACAATGCAATTTTACCCACTTTAAATGGGTTGCGATGTCAAAATAAAGTACACAAGTACTTGAGTACCCAGACCAACCCCTAATAGATAGATAGATAGATAGATTGATAGATGCCGTTACACAAGGTAGACGCAGACTAAACAACCTTTTTGGGAGTCCGCAGCCGCTCTCCTCCCTTCAGTTCAACATCTTTTCAGTTAGCACAAGCTAACACAGCAGCGGCTAACATCTGACACTGAGCTCTTTAACGGTCCCAACAATCTCACACTGACACAGAAATTGGGTAATTGGGTGATTGGGTAATGTTAACCTTTTGATGCTAAATGTTAGCCCTGTCACTGTGTGTGTCAGCGTGTGGACTGGCGTTTGGTGCAAACTCACACTTCCTCAGCAGCAGCACCCATTTTGAATGGTAATATATAAGTCATGTTTACATGTGGGAGGTTGGGCGCAAATACTCAATATGGTGAGCAAATACTGAAGTCAAAATAGAGTATATGAGTGCTAGAGTATCAATCCCTAACAGATAGATAGATATTAGATAGAGTATTTCTGTATTTTTCCTTTTCCATTTGGGGATTTACTGTCAGATAAGCTGTCAGATCATGTCCTGCACCACCCACTCCCTACTAACACACAAAGATACGACTTCAAAAACAGAAAATATACGCTTCTCTTCTGGGGGCCAAACACTCTGTGAATCAGAACTCTGTGTTCTTTCTTTCTAATACGCAAATATTTCATGGTTGTTGTTCTCTCACTCACTCTGCGTGCCATTGTCTCTGTCTCACTTCTGTTTTATGTGGCTTGTTTATATCGATATCAAAGCTTTCATTGAAGTCCATCTATTATCTAATATTGCTTATATACACCTCCAGCTCCATCCCACGCTCAGTCAGTTGTCTCAACCGGAGCCAGCGTGCTGCCTTTAGCAGACAGGCACGATCATTGTGTTTAATACACTAGAAGACACAGAGGACTGTCTAGTAGTGTGTGGTAACATCTCCCTTTGGCTCTCCCACACTGTAACTCACAGAGCTTGCATGGCATCCCTCTTATCTCTTGAGCCACAAACAGGCCTCTGTCCAGTATGTGCCAAGTGTGTGTCTGCATTTGTGTACATCTGTCATGAATAGATCTGTTGTGTGCCATATGCAGCTGTTGACCTCAGTGTGGGTGAAGGCCCCAGCTTTCTGTCTCTCTGTTCACTGTTCCTTAGATCTGCCTGCCTGGAGCACATAATGCTCCACTGGACGTCCACTACATGCTCACATATACCAAAAGACACATATAATCACATGCTGTCCCAGCCACAGAACCTGACTGTGTCCCTGTCTCCCCAGTTGTTCTAGCTGTGAATCAATGGGCTGACAGCCACTGCCGCAGCGTCAGGGCTACACTTAGATATCACCAGTATCTCATCATGGGACAGATCCCCTAGGCTGTGTTCACACACTCCCGCTGTGTCGCTCCCACTCTGAGACAGGGTCGTGACCTGTTAAATTGGTCTGTATACAGGCCTTATCTGAGCCATTTTTCCGGGGTCAGAGCTGGAGCTTTACAGCCATCTCCAAAATGGACCCTCGGGTGTCCTCTCACTCAGACAGAGCACTGGACCTCTGACCAGGAGAGCACACTCACGCCCCACATGCTCAGCCTCTCTGGGATCCAGGCCTCTGCAGAAGGAACAGCTCCATTGTTCAATGAGAAAAAATGTGGCAGTTTAACTCCAGGCAGCCAGCTGCCATTCTTACCACTGACACAGTAATGCGTCATTTTGAAGCTCGCAATAATGAGCAATCACGCAGTATCACCGTCCTTGATGTACCCCTTTGTCTCCTGAATCAGCGCTCTTAGCTTCTGTTTGCTTTGTGCCTTTTGCATATCAGCTGTGTTTGAGTGTGTGTGTGTGTGTGTGTGTGTGTGTGTGTGTGTGTGTGTGTGTGTGTGTGTTTAGACGATGTTGAGGATAGTGTAGGAATTCCTCCAATGCGATTTGCACGGCTCTCTTGTTTACTTGCTGTGATGAATCTTATCCCTAATGAAATGCAACAACGTTCCTTATGAAGGAGAGATGTGCTCCCTCATCCAGCAAATTCCTCTTCTGAGCTTGAAAGGAAGGGGACTCATCTACTGTACGTCATCTGAGAAGGAGAGAAAGAGAGTGTGTGGAGTCGTGTAGGGCAGCGTAGTAAACTACACTGAGAAAATATTCTAGTGTCTTGAATAGGGATCAAATGGGTGCCAATACTGACCTTATCTGGTGGATCAGATAGTGGCTGGACATGAGCGACCCACATTAAATGCTGTCATAAAATTCAGTGTTTGCACTATTACCATACAAAACTAATCCCAGTGAGTTCCCTGCAATGAAGTATGAAGATTTTAAATCGCTAAAAAGGGGACACTGGTACTCTGTATGTAATATCCTAAGTTGTGGTACCAGAACCAATATCGGGAACACAAAACAGTGAATTTGTGCACCCCTAGTCTTGATATCAGTTTTCTAGAATAATTAAAATGAGATGACACTATATAGGCCAATGTTTTTCCTTATTTACATATGTCTTAAAGGTATACTATGCAGGATTTACTCTGAAAACAATAAAAAACTATGCACACAATAATAATCAGTCATCACTTATGACCCACTAGAAGTGTGTGGTGGTGTATTTATTTGCAGAGACTCTGACCTCTGCCTGTGTTGTATTTGACTTTATAAAATGGTGGTGACCAGGTGTCAAACTGTTAGCAGCACGAATCCAAGAAGAAACCATTAAGCGCAGGAAAACACAAATATAGTGGGGTGAAATGCCAAGCAGACAACAGTGGGGTTGACTTTCACTTCCACTAGCGACACTAGTTACAAACATTAGCCAACAATTTATGCATTGTATACCTTTAAACAAATGATTGTGATAGATATGTCTGACTAAAGAACTTTTACAGTTAAACATTAAACTTTATTAACAAAGATTACCGCAATAAATCTGTATTTTTATGTATATTAAAGGCACAGTTCACCCCCAACATCAAAAATACGAATAGCTTTTGTGCGGTGATGCGGTTTGCGGGTGTAGTTGGGTAGAAAGAAAATAGTTCCTACATGAAACTGCTCGCAACAAGGTCTAAAAAAAAAAAATGACATGAAAAGACATGAACATACAAACAAGCAGACAGACAGAAAGACAGTAGTATTTACAATTAATGAAAAGCATTATAAAAAAGCAAATGTCAATGTAAGGTAGAAGGGAGGAAGTATAACCTTATTAAATCCCACCCCTTCCCCATAAGTCATTGAGTGAATGAATCATAATATAGATAAACCTATACCTAAGACTTTTCCTAATACACAATTTTTATTACCTTTAACTTTGTCACACAAAAATAACCCATGTATAAGTGTATGATAGTAATTTCCAAATATCTATCTTACATAAACCTGTCATAGTGTATAATATAAATGACCAATTGTCAGTGACTTACAAGTATAAACCAGTCTAAATGTGTGATATATATAATAACAATTGTCTTTGCCTTACAAGAAATTAAATATAGATATTAGTATAACATACTAATCCATACCCATTGGTAGCTTTGTCACCTTCTACCTATGCCAATCCTCAATGTCTATGTGCAGTTTCACATAGATTGACCACGTCAGTGAGAAGAAAAATGTGGGACAGACAGAATGACTGACTGACAGAATGACACACTGACAGTTTCTGTGATTATGTACAGCATACCATACCATGACTTAGTCATACCAAAATTTAGAAATAAAACAAAACATTGGGCCACAGGGGGAGCCACAGTGATTGGTCACATTTTAGCCATTTTTAAGCATTTTTCTGTTGTTATAGCGCCACCCAGTTGCCAATTAGAGTTAAATTTCTCCAGTCACCTTGAGGCGTCCTGTTCTACATATCTACCAAGTTTAGTAAAAATCGATTTGGCTCCCCCACACTGTAACTCACAGTTAGGCCTAGATAAGAAATTAGCTCTCTAGCGCCCCCATTTTATTTGATGGGGTCAATAATGGAGGGGTCCCCTCAGATTATGTGTGGTCATATGCCTACAAAGTTGTGTGGTGATCGGTGAAACCCTTGAGATGTTCTACACCTTTATGTGATGAGCCACGCCCTCCTCAATATTCATTGGCTTATAGAAGCTCAGTTTTAGTAAGTTTTCCAACTTTTGCCAAGAGGGAACTTTAGATATTGGTCCCTAGATTATGTTCACTGAGTTTCATGCAGATCGGTCAAACTTCCTAGGAAGAGATTGATTTGAAGTGTTTTTAAAAAAATTCAAAATGGCGGAAAATCTGTATCTATATGTTCTTGAGGCAAATTTGTTCCTCATGAGGAGAGGCATCTCTGTGCAAAGTTTCATGTGTCTACGACATACGGGGCATGAGATATGCCCATTCAAAGTTTGCAATTTCAATCGGTTGCTATAGCGCCCCCATTTGGCCAATTGATGTAATATTGCTTCATTCGCATCCTCCCATGACCCTCTACCACTGTGCCAAATTTCACATGGATTGGCCAAGTCAGTGAGGAGAAAAACCTGGAACAAACACACAGACAGACCCACAGTCAGAGTTTTCGTCATTATATAGTAAGATATATCATCATCAATTTGTCCTGCTACTCTTTTATATTTTAGTAAGTGAAGACACATTACTGTTTAGTTTTTCAAGTGTATTTTTTGGCGCTTGAACACCACAAGCTGAGCGCCATTATATTCAGGAGAGGGTAGACATCTGTATGGCCGATACCTCCAACAATTTGCAAGTCACACCAGAACAATATTTAGAGGAATTTTTTTTTTTTTATTCTTGGGGTGAACTGTCCCTTTAAGCTGAATTGGAAAACAAGCATTAAATGTCACAAATAAAACATGTATTGCTGCAGTTTACTCCTCTGCAATTTCTTTCTCCATCTCCGCCAGTATACACAAGGATACAACATATGTGTTTCAGTCTGATATAGGCAGAAATTTTCAGCCTTTGACATCAGCCTAGTTATAAATACACGAGCATAGGCCAGCCAGTGACCAGTACACACTGAAGATAGCTTGAAACACAGTTCACTGGTAAATGATTTGGTTCCAGAACTTCTCTTCATTTAGCCTCGCTATTTTTTAGAAATAAAAATGGGCAGAGACTACATAAGGGGTTGTTTTTCATGAAATCTTCAGCTTCTACTTCGCTCTACATTGTGTCTGAATGTGGTTGATGTTTGCCTGGAGGGCTCCTCTGGTATTTATTTGAGCCTGCATTGTAGCATTGTTGTTGTTGTCCTGATGATTTTCTCCGCTTATCTGTAAGGTGTAGGTCCTTAAACTCCTATTCATCACTGACAAACACTCTCCCTCTCACACACACACAACACACTAACACACTGAAACACACATTCTCACACCCATACATATATTGCTCACACGCGCTGCGGTGATCTGGTTCATTTGGCCTCTTTTATCTTCCTGCTAGGAATGTGTCCAGCTATGATAAGGTCTCACCCACATGCATTGGTGAGCCTACACACACACACACACACACACATGCAGAGGTTGTTATAGTGGCTCTCTGTCATCTGTGCCTGGGCAACTGGTGAGGTTTTTGTGTTGGTGACAGATGCAGCACTGGCTGGCCACTCTGTCTTCCCCGTGGGCCTGCTTTATCTGTGTATCACATGACACACACATGCACACATGGTATACCCACTCTCACAACTCATGTTGGACGTCTCCACGAATGCGACAGATCAGTTACAGCCCAAGCTGATCGTTGGAATGGAAATAAACAGGAAGAGCTGGCTGACCTCGTAACCCCTCCCGCTGCCTGACAGAAGGGCAGTCAGGAACAAGGAGGCAAGGACACTTCATCATCTTTGGATGGAGATCATGTTCATGTAACTGTCACATATGAAATGGCCACCATGAACACACACACACACACACACACACACACACACACACACACACACACAGGCAAATGTAATCCAAAGCATTTTTTCCAACTCATTTTAATCTGACAGAAGGCCAAGCGTATGCCAGCGTTCTCAGCCACCTGTGCTCTTGTCCACAGTACAACGTAATGCTCCCGTTTACTGCCAGAACACCGCGCTGTTGCGTATACGGTGTTGAAGTTAATTCCTGGGGATTCCCATTCACAAACATTTGTTTTATTTAATGACCTTTTCCAGCTGCCGTTGTGAAAAATTAATTCACTGCCATGCTTTCACTGTGTACATAGTGACAGAACGGAGGGCACCACGCACCCCTACCACACACACACAAACCCATGGCCCCCATGTAATCCATCATCCTCCACAGACACACAGAGCTCCTTGTCCCTGCGGACGACAGAACACACACCTCATCCTCAGCCCCCGTCTCCTCTTCCATGTACCCCTCTCCAACGGGAGATATCTATCTATCAAGCAATCACAGCCTGCCAAGACCCCTCCGCCATTAAAATACAGAATGAGTGGGAGGAACTGAGAGAGAAAAGAGGGAGATAGAGGGGAAGATAGCATGAGTGAGCGAGAGATGAAATCCAGGTAATGCCGAGCTCGTCTTTTCTTACCTGCTCCACCGTTAGCATGCTTCACAGCACATAATGACTTTTTCCTTCTCTCCTGAAGCTTAAGAAAAGATGAAAATGAGGAAAATAGTGGAAATATATTTTTATATTAATGCAGTCCCCACCTCCCCCTATCTCCCTCAACTCCTATACTTCTTCCGCCTGCGGAGATGCCCACCTGGCTCTGTTAATTTCTATTGTCAGCAGGTCTGAGGCGGAGCAGCCAATCAGGTGCGAGCGTCAGCCCTTGGGCCTGCAGTCGCTCTGCGGCTCCAATTTAAAGGTCAGCTGATAAGCAGCCCGATTCATGCATAATCTGGGCTGCTCTGCAGGCAGACAGGCAGACTGCTCAACGAAAAAACACACACACACACACACACACACACACACACACACACACACACACACACACACACTCAACAGATATCCACATTATGCACTCTGTCTATGATTGACCCTCTCAGACCTTTTATTTTGCAGACTGTGATGGGCACGTTTCACTTTGCCTTTTCCAGCTGGAACGTGTTTGTGCTGCTATTGTTCCATCAGGTTAGATAATATACTTTTTCTAATTGCTCGAGAGGAGCGCCTCAGTAAGAACTTGGCTTCGTGTTTGTTGATTTGTTCATTAATTTGTACATAGTGCCTTTTGCAATGTGAAGCACTTAGGGGAATTATGGGATCCACTCTTTAAATGGCACAGAGCCCTGAGGCAGGCAGTATACTTAAAATGAAATAGAATTTGGCATCTTCGCACAAGTAGTCTGCAAGTTAAACAAAGTACCTCTTTGATTGCTGCAGTACGCTGAGGCTTACTCACCTCTCGCCAAGTCACCGCGACTGCTCAACAGTTTGTTCGTAACTTAATTTCTGATTTTATAATTTCTTTGCAATGTCAGTAATTATTTGGCATGAATAACATTCAACAAATAGACAAATAGACCTAAATTTAAAGTAACTTTGGCACTTATAGCCTTTTTGCTTGAATCTTATGCATTGATCACACAGGATTTCCTCGAGATCAGATAGCTCAGGGTTGTTAGCAATAGCTCATACTGGCATTTTCTTAAGTTTTTCGTTGTTGTTCAGTGTGGAAGTCCCTTCTCACTGCTGTCCGGATTGGACACTAGAGAAGACATAGACCTGTAACATAGATTGCTTGAGCTGAACTTCGAATTCGAAGCACTTGAAGCATGCCATGTGGATAAACAGAAACATGCACTACACTTTTAACCAATAGGCACCAATTCAAGTAGAAACAGGTGTCCATCACTCAAAATGCATGCAATGTAAACTAGATGGCACTTGGCTTGTGGTGCTCAAAGCGCCAAAAAATACACAAACCAACCATATCACTGCGCAGAAGGAAGTGTGCGTCTACTCATGGATGAGAGGCTCATGTTCATGACCCTGCAAGATGTAAACATTGATGCTGTCCTCCTCAGCCGAGCTGTAATGTTCATTAGCTCAGTGGTGCTAGGTGAGGTAGTAGTAGATGCACACTTCCTTCTACATGGAGGTACAGTTGGTGGGTGAAGTTCTGCAGAAAGAAAATAGTTCCTACATGAAACTGCTCACAATGAGGTCTTATCTTGAGTATCTGGGTCATGATTTCTGGAAAGAGATATTGCTATAGAGTTTTTCAAATGTATTTTTTGGCGTTCTGAGCACCACAAGCCGAGTGACATCTAGTTCCTTTATATTGGAGAAAAGGCAGACATCTCCAAGGCTTATATCTCCAACACTCGACACCTCACACCCTACAATCTAGATTGCAAAATAGTACTACAGGTAAAAGGATTAAGTGTCCCTTGAAGGTTATACATAGGAGAAATAGTGTGGGCTCATACAGCAGAAGTAGCAAGTCACAAACACACGTGGAAATGCTTGATCACCATAAGAAGCTAGTTTACCTCTCTTTATGTGTGCTCAATACCAATGCCTGTACCTTGACAACGTGTGGACTAGAGGTTTGCAGCTAGAGAAAGCCTTTAAGTGAATGTTGAGCTTTTAGATGGATAGGATCAGGTTTAGCATATACTTCCTTGTAATCTGTGGACGACCATGTATGTATTCTTACTGCGGAAACAGAAGTCCCCAATCTCAGCGGGGCTTGTCCTTTCATTCCCTCTAATCCAAGTAGCACTCAATTACCTAATTGGATGAGTTATGAGGGTCCTTTTCCTCCCATCTCAATGAGATTAACACACTCTGTAATTAATGAATTTGGGGCACTTTGAAACGATTCACAGGATTGTCCAGGCTCCGGGGGCCTGACATGTGTAACACAATTATCGAGTTGTCGGAATTAGACAATAGAGTGAGATGAATAGTGCAAACATTAGCTGTGTTTTCTAAACACAGGTGATCGTTCCAGTCTGAACGTGGATTAGGTTGATATGTCTGCTTTGTTGTTATTCTCTACAGTGTGTGTATGTGCGTGTTCTGTGGTTAGAGAAAAGTGAGCCATTTGATAGCCAATGAGTATGTTGCTTCTTGGGATAACTCTCGTGTATGAATCTGTGTCCTTGTGTGTGCCTTTGTGTGTGTCATGACTTCCTAGCAGCGAGCAGCGAGCTCTCCTGCAGCCTCTCACCACATCATTGTGTTTGACATCTCCGCGGGCAGCCAGCGACAGAACGCTGGTGTGTGTGCAGGCATTTGTCCGGCCCGTTTTGGATCAGCATTCGCACCCTGCGCCAGGTTGCCTGTCAGCTTTCATAAACAGCCACACCTTCACAAACCAGCCCGCTGCTTGAAAGTTTAAAAAAAAGAAAAGAAAAAGAAAAAAGGCACAGTTTCACAAAGCAAATCACATATAGCATTTCAGTCTCCCTAACTTGTTGTCCCAGACAAGGACACACATACTAAACAATAGAAACAAAATAGATTTTTATTACCAGTGTCAGGATACAGTCCTACTTCCCTCTGCTTGTCAGATGTGGGCAGAAATATAAGTACACTGAAGAAAACAGAGAAATAAAAAATGTAATCCAAATTTTAAGGATGACAGTTAGATCTTGGATACCTTCATGGACAACTGAGCTGCAGTTCCACCTATTATGAAAATGTATAAATCTAAAAATGGGTTCTCTACACATGATTTCAGACTTGAAATACCTATACCTTTCTAGGTCACCGTCTGGAAATTACTCAAGATTGTCAAGTGAGTCCTCAGCCTGGTATTGTCAGTCACAATGCCTCCACACCTGTCATTTTTAGGGTCTGTCTCCTGTCTGTCTGCGTCTTTAGAGTACCACCCCCCATTACTGCCCCTCCTCAGCACGTTTCCTTGACAGGGGAAACCTTATCTCCTCCATTCTCACACAGGCATGCGCCACTCACAGTCCTCACTATCTCTAATGGATGTAATTGAACCCCATTCTAACAATCTAATGCATGCTTTTCCTCAAGAAGCCATTAAACACCCACATGACCCCCCCCCCCCCCCTCACACAAATCTCCACAAGGTTGTCCAGGCTGAGTCTTGTCCTACATCCAGACAGTCAGTTTTTTCACATGGCACCCAATTCTAATGATTCCATCTGGCTCCACAGCTCATACTCCCCTAGCCATCACAAAATATGAGTATGCAATGCTTTACTTTCAGAGTTTAGCACAAGATGTGATATCTATTATTTGACAAAGACGACTTTGATTGCTGCCATTAAACTAAAATTAATACGTATTCGTGAGTTCAAAGACAAAGGCTTAATCCTGATACATCCCTTGCCCCCACTGCTTAGCCCTTATGTGTGTTCATGTCTAGGGGTAGGGTGTTCCAATTGTTGTTGGCATAGAGGGGTAGGGCGAAGTGGGACCAAAGGGACCAAAATGGGTATAAGCCTCCGGGCTTTATTGTGTTATCCTGACTTCACCCATGGCCTCTGCTAAGGTGGTGTTTTTCTTTTGACAAAAATTAAATTGACTAATAAAAATCAATCAATCAAGTGTTCGAGCTGCACGGCCCACCAAATTGAAGTTTGTCAGAGGCACACTTCAAATCGAGTGTTATGACAAATCGTTAGCAAGATAGCGGCACGATTAACAAAAGACACCCACTAGTGTATTTCCTTTGTAAACCAAAATTTAAAAAATGGCCATAACCATGGTTTTAACTTACTTTAATGTCAATGTGTTTTGGTCCTTTTCTTTATAACAAGCACAACAATAACAACTCCAACAAACAATCTGCTAGTAGTATGCTGGTGTCTTGGCAGCTAACTAGCTAGCTAGCTAACGCTACACTGTTATTGCTGATTTGTGCATGACAGTCCCGCATTTTGACGTGTTTCCATGTGGTATTCCCCCTCGTGATGGCATATGATGCCTGATATTTAACTGAAGTCCAACAGCAAAGTTGGTAGACTTACTGGTCCTCTAATATCAGTGATAATACCATTACCGCCAGGGTTGTGTCAGTTTATGTAAACGCTATCAGTGATGATGGATGTATCAGGGCCTTGAAGGATTGTCCCATTTCATAGGGGAAGATTTTAGCCAATACCCCTTGTAACTCTTTCCAGTGGTCCAAAAATGCACTTGGAAATGAGGGGTAGGGGTAAAAATAATAAAATGATCACACGTTTCAATTAAAGGATGCAAAATAGTTTCATAAATGAGCCACAACAGTGGGCAAATTTCACTGGGCAAGCAGAAAAAAAATGAGACTTTATTAGTCATTAAAGGTGGTAATTTATTCATCCCATTCATAATTATTCATCCCTGTCATGCTATACATGCATTAGCAATTTGTAGAACCTCTGTTAGATGTAAAGGCTAATCATACACCTAATATCTAGGTCAGCAACATGGATCAGTGGTTAGTGTTTTATAAGCAGAACTGAGAGGCAAAATAATTACGGGAAAAGAAGGGTCATGTTGACCCTACAAAATTGCTAAACTGCATGTATGGACATATTCAGCCACAGGAGTATTACAGAGAATTATTTTCCTTGTTGCTTTTCTTCTCCTTTTACTGTTAAAGCTTAATTAGGTGGTGAAATAATACCACTTAGCTTGCTTTGCTTGGCTCTTTATTCCCTCATCCCAGGACATCACCAGGGGAGCACAACGTCCGTAGCACCTTGTCTCAGAGTAACAGAGTCTGTCAGTATGTGTGTGGGTGTTTTAGCTTCTGCATATACGTAGTAAAAGAAAGCCAGTCCACGGAACCAGATGTTAATTCGTTATGTTCGACCACCCACTAGTAGGAGAAGGATGAGGGTTACAGGGAATAAAGGCTGTTTTACCAGGCGGTCAGTCAGAGATCCTCAGAGGCCTTCAGGCAAACAACCACAACAACCCAGATAAACATCCCCATGTTTTCTTCTCTACAGTAGAGCCTCGCATCATCTTCCCTCTCTTCCTTTCACAAGATCACATGAGCCAAACTAACTCCCCATTTAGGCTTGTTATTTGACTATGGCCATAAGTAGTCTCACTTTACATACTACAAGGAGAAAGTCCCATTGTGTAGGGTTAAGGGGTATATATTAGCAGAAATTGAGCATAGCGTTAATTCAAGCACGACACGGTGTCAATCCCAGCTCACATCCAAGCTACATCAGCTGTCTCAAACAACCCAGTCAACTGATGGATCAGCTGATTGATGGAAGGGAGTCAGCTGATAGATCACATGATTTCTTTCTATGCAACCAGTTGGCAAATCTCATTCAGGGTGCCCTATTTAAACGTTCTCTGAAAGCCACTTTGCAACCCGCCTTCACCTTTGCTCCTCCTTTTCATGCTGTCTGACTTATCAATGTCATTTCTGTTTGTCATTGATGCTGGTTCTGTTCTGTTCCCAGAAGGTCTTTGCTGCTGCTCTCCCTGCCTTAGGGTTTTCATGTAGGCGCATGGAAGGGCAGGGAGGTTTGCTCTCTCTGCCTCAGACTTTCCTCATTTGCACGTGGAAGGGCAGAGAGGTGTCCTCTCTCCACCTTAGACTTTCCATGTAGGCATACAGAAGGGCGGAGAGGTGTGCTCTTGCGGCCTTGGGCTTTCCATGTAGGCGTGTGGAGGAGGCTTTCTGCATAGGCCTGAGGAAAGGCAGAGAGGCCCCAGGACAGAGCCATACAGCCAAATATAATACTGCACTAAAGTGTTCCTAAATGAAATGGAATATAATATACATACCTGTGTTTTCATTAGTATATACCACTGTGTTTTCATTAGTATATACCACTGTGTTTTCATCTCCTTAGCATAAGACATTTATATCTACATACAGAGCAGGTCCTCCACGGAGTCCACCCAGATCACTGCCTTCAAACAGGGCCTTTTGTGTTTTTGCATCGGCCACTGTAGTTCTCCTACACGCTTGTCACATGGGAGAACATTTATTTGGTTGCAATCTGCAACCCTTTCTGCTAGATGCCACTAAATCCTACATACTAGACCTTTAGTTAATACATTTAAAAAATCTTTTACCAAACAGGTTTGCTGAAATTCTCTGTGTAAGCCTGTTCGGAATGACCCTGACTATGACCATGTAAAATATAATGCTATTTTAGTGTGTACTATTGGAGAAAATAAGGAATTTACAGTCGCTCAATTTACATTATAACACACTGACAGGTCCCTGACCTTTGAACTGTTGTAATTTATTTTCCTTCAAAAGTTTGCTGGAATTTTCAGTGGAGTCCTTTTCTGAATGACCCTGACCATGACCATGTTAAATCTCTTCTTCTATTCAGTTTGTTTAGAAGATTAAAAGGAAGATCACCTCAAAATACAGTGTGATGAAAGTATCCTCATGGTTAAACTCTCATAAAATCTTTTCCTTCAGAGGTTCACTGAAATTTTCAGTCTGATCCTGTTTAGGATGACCCTGACTAAGACCATGTAAAATGTGAAGTAATTTTACTATCTCACATCCAAACTAAACTGAAAATTTGGCAGCTCATATCTATCCATAATCTGACAAACACATCATCTAACTACAATTTATAAACTCAGAAAACTCAGAGCGAGACAAAAATGTTATCGTCCTCATGTTCTCTCATTCTAGTCGACCCTTTGCTCCCTACAGATCAATGCTCTCTCACCAACTTAGACCATTTTGTGGTTGAACTGATCAGGGATCAGATAAACGCTACAAAGACTTGCTGTGCCTTGTATTTAATCTTATGTGTAGAAACTGCTGGTGCAGTTTTCCTTGTTGCTTTAATGAGACAGCGAACATTGGCTAATTTCTTTGTGATTGTAGTGGAACTTTAGCTGTCGTTATCTCAAGGGCAGAGGAGACTTTGACTGTTTCCACAGACTGTTTACTGACATGGTTACACAATGGGAGGAGTGAAGATTACGCGTCTTGATGTGGTTTTCACATGTTTACATAAGGTATTATATTATTTTAATGTTTGTGCAAACAAAAACTACATAGTGCTGCTAATTGTATTTGTGGTTTTCAATATAAAACTTTCAGTGTGTGTATTAGTACTTTTTGAACATTTTCAGCAGAATTAAACAGTACCAGATAATGCTGATAATATTTGTCGCTATAATTCATTCATTCGTTTTCCGTAACCGCTTATCCTGTTGGGGGTCAGGGGGGTTCTGGACCCTATTCCAGCTGACACTGGGCAAGAGGTGGGGTACACCCTGAACAGGTCGCCAGACTCTCACAAGGCCGACACATAAGGCCCGTTTCCACTGAAGAAGTTCCTGGTACTATCTGGGGGACAGGAACTACTACAGGAACGTCCTCTCGCTCGGCCATCTCAACCACTGTGTCTCCACTGAGAGAGCGGAGTAGGAGGAAGGTTCCTGTAAAGTTACCGGGCTCTGTATGTGACGTAATCGTTGCGCGACCATTTTGACCGGGGGGGTATAGGGACACCGTTAGCCGTTAGCGGTGTCTGTAATAACTCAGGTCACGGTCCGTAAAAAAAAAAATTTTTTCCAGCGGAAGTCTTAGTTACAACATGATTGAGCTAACTGGNTGTTATTAATTACAAAATGTCACATCCCGCCTTGAGTATATCCAATCAGCACCAAGTAATCCCCAAGCCCCAGCCAGGAGTTTTTCGGGGCCGTTCTGAGTACCTACTCCGAGGCAGGGACTTGTTTAGCCCCTGTAAAAGTTCCGGAACTCTGTCCTTCAGGGGTGGTTCCTGTGGCACGCACCAACGGCCCCAGCCCCGTAAAATTACCCCGAAGTTCCTGCGGTGGAAACGGGCCTATAGAGACAGACAACCATTCACACTCACATTCACACCTACGGCCAATTCAGAGTCACCAATTAATCCCGCCTACATGTCTTTGGACGCTGACATGGGGAGAACATGCAAAATCCACATAGAAGGGTTCCCCCCTCTTGGTGTGAGAAAACAATGCTAACCACTGCACACCATGCTGCCTGTCACCATAATCATAATATGCAATTTTATTGCCGTTTCATCTTTGAACAATCGGATTTTCATCCAAAAGCTAAGTATCAATGCATTTTACTGATACTTAGCTTTACTGATACTTAGCTTTTTTCGGATAGCTGTCTGATCTACTCAAGGTGCATTAAGTGACTAAGAGCTGCTATATACTCCTTTTACGTACAAAAATAGATACATACATTTTAATTATTGTAAAGGTCACTGCCTTCAAACCTCCATGCATCTCTTATGATAGCATAGATACACCCAATAGATGTAACTAGACAGCAGAATCAAAAGTTTCCCACAACAAGAATTGTAATAATGTGCCTTTTGACAAAGGCAGAGTTGTAGATGCCGGTGGTCTGTGAGGCAATTAAATACATAGCAACATGTGGACACAGAATTATTTTCACTATATTACTGATTCATTCTGTTTTGCAGTTTTTTTTAAATCTCCTCACTGTCTCCTATCGTCGAATCTCACTTGAACTTCACTATACTGCCCCAACAATCTCCGGCAGTCCAATTAAGATTTGAAATAATGTTGCTTGGTGCGTTAGGGGTTGTGTTGTGTTTTGCTTATGTTGCTCTGTTGTGTGCTGGTGTTATGTGCAATACATGAATGGTTGATGTGTGACTGTTATGTTTTTAGTGTTTTTATGATGGATGCTTCATTTCTTCCAGACAATTATTGTAAAGCAACTACTGAGTCAACTCCTGTTCCCTACGGGGACAGTAAAGTATATCATATCGTATGGTATCGTATCGTACAGTATTGTATCGTATCATACTCCTCTGTTTCATCCACATCTGGAGGATTTCATAAAGTATGCAAAAACATGGACATAATGAATGCAAAGAATGGACAGAAGGCTCCATCAGTGTCTGTATGTTTCTAGCATTTAGCATAAGTGAGCCCTAAGTGTAAATGGAGTCTGATATTCTCTCAGTGTTTGCCTATTTATTGGTATTACAGTCCATTGTGCCTTAAAGCTTTGTTTCCCTATCACAAACAGTATTAATAATGCAAATAATTGTTGCTTCTATATTTACAAAATACCATATTCAACACTACTTTTGTGGAATTTTTGTTGTGATATCTAGTCATTGAACAACCATAGCTGAGGGCACATTGGCTGTTTTATTATCTCTATTTTTCAGTGACCACCTGCTCCTAAAGTTATCTCTCTTGGCCACTTAATGGCGTCTTTGAGTGTTATACTCTATAAAAGCTCAGTTTTACCAAACTGCATTTTCTGAGGAACAATGGTGGTGCCCTGAAGCTACAACCTTCAAGCCTCAGATATATGGACACCCTTTTAAAAGGAACTCAACAAGAGCTGAGTCAGCTGTAAGCTGCACAATTTGGTGTTGAAACACTGCATGACAAACGCGGCAAATCTCTGAAATGTATGACAGAACACATCTTGATTGTATTCAGCTCCAAATCCGGCGACAACCAAACTAAACAAATGCAGCCTGAGAGTGTTTTAGCATGCCAGCTGCCAGCTGATGGTGTGCTCAGAAATTAATGGAGTCACTTGCATTTTTATCTGCAAAGAATATGCTTCAAGCACTTACGTGTTTCAGTGCTGCAACATTGCTAATGGTTAAAATTCATTTAATAAAGAAAAGATTAATATTTAAATAGGCTTCTGGCAGTGCCCAGTATTATAATTTAGAATGCACATTGTACATTGTTTGCATAATTAATTCATTGCAGCTTCATCTGTAAATAATATTGGATCCACACCAGTCGCCCAGGCATAGACGACCGCTATCAGAACCTGTGTGTGTGTGTGTTTGTGTGTGTGTGTGTGTGTGTGTGTGTGTGTGTGTGTGCGCATGCATGTAGTAGGGCGCACAGTCACTGCTGCGCAAACATTGAGAAAATTCCCACAGTACTGTCTTATTTACTCTCAGGATCTGTTCTGTCACACAGGCATGCATTCAGGGGTATACGCACACACACATACACACACACACATCCTCCATGCCCTTCAAAGTCAATAGTGGGGATATAAACATCATGTCCGCCTCACACCACCATGTGGAATGTAGAATACGCAAGCTATGATCTGCTTGAGATCATATTCTATAGGTTGTCGCTTGGCATCTTGACAAGGCTCTCATGTTGCTGATGACCTCGAAAGGTAGTACATAACATGTCCTGGTACATTAGGACAGCAGCTGTGTGACTGAACTGTGATGACTGCTGGATTATATTGTGAAGGTGCTTTTGAAAACATTTGTAATTAGTTTCAAAAAGCAAACAATCTGAATGTATGAACACTCATTTTTCAGATGTCCAAGTAATAAGTTCAGTACGCTATCTGTGTAAATACCACTGTCAACGGCAATTGTCAAACATGAAACAGGCCGTATTTCATTCAATTGCATTTTCTTTGTTTGTTTCTGTTTCTAACAAAAACTGTTCCCACATTGCAGATCACAAATACAAGAAAACAAATGTTCATGATAGCATAAACAAAACACTGTGGGGTCATGGATATTGGATGCCTTCTGTGGTGGTTCATCCGCATCCGGTGGTTCCAATTCTTCCTTGTTATTTTCCTGCTGTTGATAACGAAACAAGGCAGAGGCCACATAATTAACTCTATCTAACCTCAAATACCGACTAAAGTTTTTACATTATCTCACATTGTCCCTGTTTGCCTCCACTCCTCCTTCTTTCTGTTTTCTTTCCCTCTCTGTTCACTCTCCCACATAGCTGAAGCCATGCATGGTTTTCAGTTTTTGTTCCTATGTGCTAAAAGCCTTGGCCTCTTTGTTCTCCGCTGCTTGCCACCCATAACGCTGTTCTAGTGTTGACCTCAGCGAGATGAATAATTCACCCGGTGGACTGTGGAGACTCTTGTAACGTCCTGACCCCCCAGCTCCCCCCCTGCACACCTGGGACACACACTACACACTCCCGAAGGAGATGCGCCCACGATTCCCCTCCTCTCACCTCGGCTCCTCTCCGCCACCTCCTCCCATCAAATATTTAGTCAGTGTGGTTGGAGAGGCGCACATTCCTGGCTCCCACATGGCTTTCACTCACTGTCTCACCTCATCTCTCTCCCTCATACGCCACATGTCCTGCTGTTCTTCTCAAGTCTCTCTTTACGCACAGAGGCAACAGGGAGATGGAACGAAGCGATGAGCGCCTGAATCATTTAGGTTTCTGCCCCCCCTGAGTGGCCTTGTCAAACATGCTGAAATCTCAGCTCTGTGCTCGGAGCTGCAGTGATGGCCTGCCGCTGTCTAAAAATCTGTCCCAGGTAGATGCTTCGTGGATCAGAATACTTAGATAGCAGACTCACCTTCTCCCTTTATTTTCTGTAATAGTACCAGCACTACCCAGTGACCTGCAGACAGCCTCGGGATGCAGCCACATATTTTCCCTGCTGTTTCTCTCTGAAAGAAACACAAAGGCTGAAATATGAGACACTCTGTCTTTGAGTGTTTTGTGTGTATCAGAGTTCTGTTTGCGGTCGATATGCTTGTCACTCAGGATGATATGTAGGGTGGTGGCGAGTGTGTTGATCTGTGTGGATGTGTTCCAGTGGGACTGGCATATGTACACATCTTAAACCAACAATTTGTAGGGTTGGGCCGGTGAAAAAATTTTCAAACCGGTTTGATATTAAGCCAAACACCGGACTGGACCGGCTTGGAGTTTTACCAGGTGTTGCTGCTTCCAAGCTGAATACAATGACACTGTTTCCCAACAGCAAACAAGTGTCTGATTATCGTGTCGCATCACTTAACACTGACTTCATTAAATAATATGCACTTCTGTTAGGCCTATTTCATGGCCACAAACCACTGAGCTATTAGCTGTTTGTTTGAGATCAGCCTGGAGACACAACCAATTACAAGGTGGGTGAATAGCCTATTGCTATCGTCTTTGTCTTCTATGCAATATTCCAGCTTTTCTGACTTCGATCCATCCATTTTCCTAAATGCTTATCCTCTTGAGGGTCGCAGAGGGCTGGAGCCTATCCCAACTGACATTGGGTGAGAGGCGGAGTACACCCCGGACAGGTCACCAGACTATCACAGGGCTGACACATAGAGACAGACAACCATGCGCACTCACATTCACACCCACAAGCAGTTTAGAGTCACCAATTAACCTATCCTCAACCTGCATGTCTCAGCGTAGCTTTTTCCCCCTTTTCCAGTTTGTGTATCAAGCCACTATTTGCATATTTAGCATGCAAACATGAGAGTTGTGTCTTTCTCCTTAAATAAGTGCATTCCCCAAAATGTCAAACTAATAAGAATACATGAAGGTGTTCTTTTTATTGTAATGTTAATTTTTGGTTAATTTATATTAAAAGATTCTCAGGGCGTTCAACATGCTGTAAAGGGCTATGGTGGTGTGTGCAGGTACAGACGCTCAGAATTTGAGCTCGTGTTCAGAACATGTGCGCTTGCCCCTGCGGGGTCATAATCTCTCCTGTGTATTTGTCATCACAGCTTTTGTTCCCCACAGCCCTACTATTCTGGGCAGAGAAAGGTCATCTTTCCCTCAGATACTGGCACCTTAAGGATGCTTAGATCATAACACACTGTTTTTGGTTTCTGCATCGTGAGGCGCACGGCTCTCTGGTGTTGGTTTTTAGCAGTAATGTTTGCTTATATACCAGTAGTTCAAGTTGATGTCAGATTCCTGTATCCATTTATGATCAGCTCCAGTAAATGTTAGTTTCCAACTTAGAGTTGATTCTTATATGGATGTTTGTATCGTAACATATGGAGGCTTGTGCTGTTTTAATTTGGCTGATGAATGTTCTTTGTGCTTTCATCTCAGGTGCGATAAGTGTGCATGTGTGTGTTATTGTAGTTTAACTTATGTGCTTGTTGTGTACTGAGGTATGTGAGAGCTGAAGCAGAGTTCCCCGCTCCCTCTTCTATTTCTGTCTCTGTTTTCCCCACTTACATATAAAGGCAAGCTGTTGGGTGGTTCGTGGAAAACCGACCCGTGCTGCATAACACCTCTGCCCCAGTGTGCACATATGACCCCGTATCCTTGTGTAAGGCCACCGCCTCACTGGAAAGTACTAAAATGAAGGCTCCTGTCACCTGACTCCATATGTGCGGAGAGATGGAGCTAACAGCTGCTTCGGAGCAATTTGGAAGCAGCTACAGGTTACTGCTGAAGGTTATGCAAGTCCACGCAACTTGGAGTTCAACTCTCTTGACTCTGAGAAAGATGCTTTCAACTTGAGAATGGTAGTTTAGCTGCTGATAAATGCAAGCCGCAGAACATTGATTGGAGCATTTAAGAGTGTGTGTGTCACCTTTACTCGAGAGTCTCCTGATATTTTCAACCCAGCACCCCATCCAAAAGCTGATTCGCATATTGATTAAGCCAGAGATACTTCAAAAGTCCTCACCAACAGGACATCTCAGAGCAGTTGTCGGGGTTTAAATGTGTAATGTTGTTGCAACAGCTATAAATGATTGGGATTGAACTGCCTGCTAGCAAACAACGCTGTGCTTGCTCCATGTTTGTGAGTTTGTATTTTTCCTGTGTGTGTAAACAGAGATTTGGTTTCCCATATGTCTGTGTGTGTGTGTGTGTGTGTGTGTGTGTGTGTGTTTATACTACCCAGAGCAGCAGTCACCGCAGGGTGGGCTTTTATTAAAGAGTTGTAATGAGTGAGAGCCATCATGAGCCAGCTCGCCTATTGATTACCTATAAAGAGCACTCAGTGGAGACGTGCTGTGATCCATAGATAATGCTTTGCGCAGGGAGGCTCAACTTAGCCCGGCTCCAAACCTCTGAATCACCGCCCACGTCTCAAATTTTGTCGAGCGATTCAAACAGATCTGGTGTCGCTGTGGCAAATGGCTGTTTTTCAGGTTGGAGAATAAGCTGAGGCATTCAGAGCCTTTGTGGACAGCACTGAACATTGAAATTGTGACAGTTTAACATGCGCATCTTGGTCATCACTCATTTAAAAGTGGAATCTCGCGGTGACGTTGCAAAACTGACACTTCTTTGTGTGCCAAACCTGTAGAAGAACTACTGTGGCTGACATGGAAACGTGAATGGCCCTATCTAGAGCCAGTAATTGGGTTGTTCGTTCTACTGTAGAAACAACATGGCAGATTCCATGGAAGAAGACCTGCTCCATATGCATTTATAAACAGCTCATTCTAAGGTAACGAAAACATAATATTAAATTTTGGTAAGGGCTGCCCCCAACTAAGAATTTTGCTAGTCGACCAGCAGTCGTCATTTAGGAGCAACACAATGGTTTGAGTTGAAGGTGTGAGAAAGAATAGTATCAGTAACATTGTTAACACTGTGCTACATTACAGAGAAATACAAAACCGTACTAATGAACCTTCATTAATATAGGCCTATATTTCATCTACAAGTACACGTCACACACTGAGTGAGCCGCCTGTTAATGACGCTGTCGGCAAAGCAGTAATGATTGTGCTAAGTGGCTAATGGGCATGTAGCTACTGACATGTTTCAGATGATATGTCATGTTTGTAGTCGACCAATGAAGATGAGTTTACATATCACCTTGGGTTTGTCCTTCACCTTCTCAAAATGATCCCACACTTTGGATTTCCTGCCCGACATGTTATTAACTAGCCTGTGGAATAACCGCGGGCACCAGCCCTGGAAATTAGGGGCCGTACACATGCCGCATCTTTAACCACCTGGAATGTGCAGGGTCGGGCGCTGGGCATTACTAACTTGAAATCCTGAGTGCAGAGCTGATCTTCTTCCAGGCGCTGTTTATAAGTGTGAAGGCCTATCGTCTGTGGGACAGATGTAAAGCTCTGGTTAGCCCTGCACTAACATGATCAACTTTTCCGTATTTATCAGACTGAATATTTACAGAAGAAGGGAAAGATATCTGTTGGCTGTGATTGGTTTGAAACATGACTCCTGTCTGACTGCTGAGCGTGGCCTCTTCCTGTGTCTGTCCTTTCAAATTAAATTCCCACATTGTCATATAGGTTTTGATTTATTTTGACAAGGCGCAGCTCCAAATACAGTTTAACTAATCGACTAATGACCTTTCTGGTCGACTAATAGGGGACAGCCCTAGTTTTAGTGATTATAAATGAATAAATATATACCTGCCAATAGATGCCCACACTCCCACACACTGATTTCTCCATAAACTAATCCTATGTTGACTGTACACAGTGAAAAGCAGCCTCGGACGCTGACTGAAAATCAAGTCAAAACAGCCAGACATGTCTTTCAGCAGCGTCTGTTTAAGGAAAATCAAATTTTTCCCCACAGAAAATGTCTAACAACAAGGCAATCATATAATGGGGTGGTGACGAAACAGCCTTTCAATCTGTATGTCAGTCTGGGCTCAGCTACCACAACATTAACACCTCAAGCATTGCAGCACCAAAGGTGTCTGCACGCTTTTGCATAGCAACATCAATGTTGCATACACACACACACACACACACACACACACACACACGGGTCAGAGAACAACACACAGAGTACATATATTATATCTCTTGTGTCAATGAAAAGGTTACCTGCCGTTTGAATGCTGCTGCACTTGTGTTTTGTGAGGCCTCGCTCTAACCAACAGCTGATTAGTTTGTTAGCCTGTGGCATTGAACTGCTCTCTTTGTAAGACTGCTCCAAGCTTTGCCTCTCGACACAGCATTTAGCGGTGTTGTATTTGTGTAAGGTAATTGAAGATGTAACCAAGCAAAGGACAGCATCAGTCTGGAGATGATTATAAAGGAAGCCTCCTGCTTAAATTTCTGCACAGTAACAAAGCCATGGCAAAAGTTCACAGCATCTTACAGGCTAAATAGAAAGGCCACTTCATCATGAAGTCTTACATTTCTTTAAAAAATGTCTACACAGAAGAAGAAAACATCTTTTGTAAGTGGATCTCTGCTTGACCAGACTGTCTGATATGATTTGCCTATGGTGTTTTGTTTTGTCTATCTGTTCTCCTTCTTTCATTGCACTATTTTATTTCTAATGATTTCTTTTAAAAGGTTTTTTATGTTAGTATGCTACTTGCAGTAATGAGTATGTATATACAGCATTTGGTGCTCAAATATGTAGTTCTAGTGTACTAGCTTCACAAAATCAGTCCACAAAATTACCTTCACTGAAGCTCACTGGTGGAATGTAACTAAATACATTTACTCAAGTACAATTCTGAGGTCCTTTTTCGCATTCACTACATTTTATTGACTATACCAAGTCTTATTTTCAGTGCATGACCATGACTTGTAATGTAGTAGTCTTGAATTGTAGAATTAGTACTTTTGGATCTGAATACTTCCTCCAGTACTGCTCAAATTTTACCACTATTTGCTACCATATTGGTATTAACTTCCCACCATTTTATTTAAATGTCCAAACTCCAATTCTAAAAATCACAGACGTGCAAATTATGAAACACTACACAACTCATGAAGATGATTGATAAGTGTCTGAAATCTCAATTTTACCTCTCATTATGAACTACTGACTATTTATTCTGAAGGGTATAGTGCATGAGTAAACAAGAGAGTGATTTTGTACTTAGCTCCAGTGTAAACTGACAAGATTCAATAGACATTATCTTGGAATAATGGCTTTGTCAGTTGAAATTACAACACAGTCTCTTGTTGTGGGTATTATTGAAACCATGCCCCATAACTGATTTGCTGCCAGACTCTATCGACTTTTGTTGGTTGTTCTCCAAACTAATCTTGCAGGAAAAACTGATCTTACAAGATTTAGGCTGACTTTTTGCAAGGCTACATGTAAAGTATAGTAGACTTACAGCTTGGGATCAAGGCCTGTTTGCCATTCTAACAGGCTTTAAGCCAATGGGCTGTGGAAGTGATGAAGGTGAAATGGGTGCTCTAAACAGAGCATGTACCAGGGCTACCCCCTAAAAGTCAAAAGCCCCTTTTACACTGCCAGATTTTCTGTGAATGTTGGCAAGTTGATCCGAGGTGCCCAATTTTCCGCCTCGTAGGGTAGTCATATTGGCGGAACCCTTTCAGTTTAAAAAGACTGAGGCGGCCTTCCGCAACGGGAGGGGCTGTTGAAGACTTCTGGGAGGAGCTGTTGATGACACCGCACGTGCGACCCACTGGCGGTGGATAAACAGGAAACAGCTGATAGCAGGAATTAGCGAGCAGCTAGTAGCAAAAGGGAAACGCAAACCTGACAGACACTGTGAAGATGAGCAACTGGGGAGACAAGGAATTGCGCGCTCTCCTTGTCCTCGTAAACGAAGAGGCCATTAATCGTCAAATGACGGGAACGGTGAAGAACAGGCTGACTTACGAGACAATCGCCAAAGGACTGACCAGCCGCGGCTTCCCTCCCACGTCACTGTTTACGTCACACGCTGAGCTACATGTTTTGTTACTTGCTCACGCCCCCCATTGCCCCGAAAAAGGCGCATTCTGTATAAAAAAAGTAGGTAGACGGCATTTTGCCACACTCCCCGATTTTGTTTTTATACTGCCAATGCTGAAAGAAGACTGATTGGGCTTTCCTGCAAATTTGCACAATTCCTATCTAAAAAGGGCTAAAGATTAGAATAATGAGTCAGAGGCCATAGAATGTATGAAATAACAGATGCAGTTACTGTGACATCACCCGGTAGTTTGTGGACTGCTGCTTCGAACCCTCATCTTAGGCATTTCAGCCATTGCTATCTTGTATTTTTGGAGCCAAAAGTGACCATATTTGGACTAGAAGGTGGTGCTGCGGATGAACAAGGGAGTGGATCTGACTTATAGACTATAATGATGCCTCCCAGACAGTCTGTCACTTAAGGGTCCCCACCCTTAAATATGCATAACTGTAAACCTTATTCAAATATAAATGGTTGAGTTATATAAAACTTTTACCCAGTGTATTGTTGTCATGAATGTAGAAATTAGCTATTAGTTATTTAGCTATTGAGACTACCAGGCTGTAAACATGTTTATTTCTGCTGTATAGTTGGGCCTTTTAACATGGAGGTCTATTGGAATTTACTCTATTTTGGAATCAGTGTCAAGTGGCCATTCAAGGAACTGCAGTTTTTGACACTTATACGTTGGCTTCATTTTTCAGCCCCTGAGGTTTCCGCTTGTCAGAAACCCTTCAGTTGACTGAGAATATTTAAAGTTCAGCAGTCTTTTTTCTTTTTTCATTTTGTCAGTCAATGTTCAGTGAACTTGTGGGCATGTTTTGGCTGCTTTTACGCTGCTCTCTGGTACAGGCAGCTGTGGACCAGACCCAGGGCCAGTCTGAGTGAGTCGAGTCGGAGCTTGGCCCCGTCAGGCTCCATGATAACTTTATCTTCAGCCATCTGCTTAGAAGTGGTGAATTTACAGTTCACAGCAACTTATAAGATAGTATCTGGCTTTTGTTTGATATCTAGTGTTGGCAAAAGAAATTTGTTGCATATTTCTGATCCGTCGTTAGCAAAGTTAACAAGCACTGAACGTCCAGCCAAACCTCCTTCAAACTCTCAAGCTCTATTTGAAGAGCCACATCCAATATGCCCGACATAATTCTGAATCAGGTGCAGCCCTAATATGTACACACATGAGAGTTTGTGATGTTTTATTGGTTTCCGAATACTATTTGCCACTTAAACAAGGGTAGAGGATATGACAGAACAGGGAATCACATCTCCATGATATACAACATAGCTAAAATGTTTTTTCCCACTACATGACTTCTTACAAAGTGAATCCAAGAACAGATTCTAAAACAGATTTTCTAATGTCATGGTGATTTACAGCGGCATTGAATCTACTCTGCTTGCCAGCACTGTAGATCATGCTGGGGATGAGAAAGCACTGCAGCAGCACTGAGAATGGACAGAAAACATACACTATGTCTAACTACAGCCAGATACACAGCTCCCCCTGAGGCTGGAGAATGGGCTGGTGAGATTGAGGAGTCACCCCATCACTAGTGATCCATGCAGGTCGACACACAACGCCCCCTTGACAAAACACACAAGTGCACAGTATCGTTAAAACACACACACGCACACATGTCTCAGACAGTTCATTTCAATGCAAATAAGTGTTTGCCCCTCTTCTGGGAGGAGAGCTTGGCAGACTGCATTTTCTCTTCTCTATCATATGGAGGATCTAGATTGTATAGTGAGCTCTCGGGCAGAACCAAGCAGCCATGAGTACATAGAGCGCATTGCTTGCTTGAACTGATTTATTGAGTTTTATGTTAAACAGTTTTCATCCTGGCTTGTTGCATTTGCGCTTTGTCCATGCAGGAAAACGCAGTCATGCTCATAGTGAGTGATGCATATTTACATTGTCTTAAATGTACTGTGCGGTTTAATTGTTTGGCGTCACACACTTGCAGTATGGTTTATGCTGATATATGGTCCACTCTGTACTGTATGCCTACAGCATTACAGATGAGGCTAGTTTCTTCCGCCCTCCCAGCGGGCCTTTGTCCTCAAAAGAATGGAGGCTCCTCACTTCATCGGATAGATTACAGCCAATTAAATGTGTCCATTATCACCCATTAATTACCGCCACCACTTCTGCTAGAAATAGGCCTGACCAAGCAACGGCCGTGGACGTGAAATTGACCCAAATACATCAAGATGAGTTTCCATTTTTTACCTCATTTTCCCAGCCCTCATCAACAGAGGCCTATCATTGAACCGAGTCATCCTTCACATTGATTCCCAGTGAGATGTGTATTGCTGGGTTAGCATGTATGCACACATCATGTTTGTGCATGTGTAAGCACACACATATAACTGCATGTGGATGTATGTTCAGGTAAGCGTGGGTGTAAATGTGCATTTATATGTGCATGTCTATATTGTACCTATGTGTGCTTGTGGGGTTTTTTGTGCACGCTGCTGCTTGTGCACGTGATGTGTGTATGTGCCGGGTTATTTTAGGTCAGAGCCGATGGAGTGGGCTCCCTAAGAGACAAGCAGTGGCCCTGAAGGATTGACACCGTGTGACACCTCTCTCTGTCAGCCTGATTAGTCACCTCTTTGATGTAGCAGCCTATATTAAGGCTCTTATGTGGAAGACAGCCTGACACTTAGCAGCTGAATAGGCCTGATTGAGACAAATACAAAATCTCAAGTCATATGAACAGCATAATAGTGAAAACCCTTTCTTCCATCAGTGGGTCAAATTGCAACACTTTCCTCCAAATACTTTGCCTCGCAGATGTGGTGCAGAGTTGATTGTGTGCGAGTTTCCTGTGTTCGCAGTCTTTTGGAAGTGTTGCATGCTTGGCACTTGTAGAATTAGAGGAATTTCAGGGAAGTTAGCAAGATCAGATTTCCTCCCTGTCTACTCCCTTTCTTTCTCCCTTGTACTTTCTCGTTCTTTACAAGCTCAGGGGAGTCGACAGCTGGCCCCTAACCCAGAAATCAGGCATTAGAGGAACAGCCTGACAATTAGTCTGCTA
This sequence comes from Epinephelus moara, assembly GCF_006386435.1. Taxonomy (NCBI): domain Eukaryota; kingdom Metazoa; phylum Chordata; class Actinopteri; order Perciformes; family Serranidae; genus Epinephelus; species Epinephelus moara. The sequence goes on from NC_065519.1 coordinate 16,688,404, forward strand.
TTGCCTCACTGGGACAGGATCAGAGTAACAAGACAGACAAAGAGCAAAAGAAGAGAAGGAGAGAGAGGTTTAAGATGTATTCCTGCCTTGGGAACATTTGGAGAAGCATATTTAGGGTTTCACATTTTTTACTCAGAGGTGTCTTTGAGTAAACTTTGAAGTGCCTGGTCCTGGTCAAATTAATTTGCACATCCTGGCAAAGTATGTGTTGCTGGAAGCTTGGTAACCTAGTTATCAGTTGCTGGACAGAAAGTTAACACCGTTCATTTGAGGGAACATTTTGGAAGTTTCACTCCTGTTTCATTGCTCACTGCTATTAAAATTGTATGATGTATAAGAGCTGTTGTATAGAAATGGATGGTGCGACACCGCTAATATAATAGTCTCCTCCATTTGGACTGCCGGCTCTTCGTTCCTTCAAAGGTCAGCACTGTCAGGATGACTTGCAATTGGTCAATGTTGCATATTTATATGTTAAGGTTCACCTAAGTTGAAGCCCATGAAGAGGCACTGTATGAATCTGCAAGTGAATCTATGATCCCGCTGAATGCAACTGATTTTTGTTTCTTAGATATTTTATTAGCGTTAATGGTGAGACTAAAGCTTAATTAGGATTAGACTGACCTGAAGAAGTTCTGAGGGATTTATTGAGACTTTAACTAACAAAGGAAGATTTTGCAGACTGCTCTGTAGGGCTGGGTATGGGTACGCAATACCTTCAAGGTATCGACAGAAACGCCCCAGTACCAAGTATTATAGAAGCATCTCCGGTTCCTGTATTTTAACCTTTCTGTTAGAAAAAAATGAACTTTTTGTATTTTTAGTTGCAGCTAATCACAGCGAGTCTGAATTGATTTAATATGACGATTGCCTTAATATGTCCTGCTACCACAGCAGCTACATCTCATACAATAGGGGTGGGCGATATGGCCCTAAAATAATATCACAATATTTCAGGGTATTTTTGCGATAACGATATTCTTGAGGATAATAAAATAAAATAAAAAAATGCATTATTAATTTAAGAAAATAGAATTGCAACAGAATAAGGGATATAGTTTTACATGTCAACAGGTTCAGATAGTCAGTAAAACTCTCATTTCTTTAGTTTGTAAACAACAACAGTAACTCAGAGTGAGATTCAGAGTCTGTATACAATATTAATAGTTCAACAGAAAAATCTACTACAAATTACAAATTTAAACAGCTCCTAAATCCTAAATGATTGAGTTGTTTTTTTTTCCACCTGGACCTTTATGCTCTACCATTTCTCCTCTAATCATCACGCTGTAAACTGTAACAGGCTGTTATGATACCACAACTATCGCACGTTCACATATATGTAGTTTTTGTCAAGAAGCGAGCGTCACGTAGGTTTACCTTACCACAGGTTTATGACAAAATCACTTGACACCGACTCTGCGTAGGGCGAGAGAGGAGAGGGAGAGACACTGTGCTGCTGCCAGAGGAGCCGCTGAATGAGTTCCCTCTGAGCAGTAACTCACTAAAAGAGTCTGAGAAGTCCGGGGCTGTTCATAAAACATTCAGGACGCCACAGTTTATTCCACACTACTGAAGCTGCTCCTCTTTTTTAGAACCACTGCAGAGTCAGTAATAGTTTTGCCTTCAGCCATGCTTGTTGTTGCTGTAGGTGACAGTATGACGTCAATATGTCAACAGGTCGAAATATTGTGAGTATCACGATATTAATTTTTCATATGATATTAAAAATATCAAATGAAGTACTCTTTTGGAATCTGTATCACTTTAACTGTACTGATATTGGTATAGGTATCGTAATTTTTAACACAATACCCAGCCCTACTGCTCTTTTGTTCAGAGCCATCACAGGAACAGTTTATGTGTGAGAGAGTTGAGACTTGAATGTAAGCATTGCCTTGATTTGGGCTGTTGGTCAGTTTGTTTGTCTGTTCCTCCACCTAAGATTGCCAAAACGGCTTGACTCAGCTCTGGCCTAAATTTGGCATGGCTGGTTGTTAAGCCGCAGGGCATGACAGACTCATGATGAATGATCAGCACAAACAAATCAGCACAAGTACACAGGGTATAAACCACTCACCCAAAGCTAGCCTAAGCACTTCTAACTGCCTCTGATTATTAGCCAAAATCATTTGTACACACCCTGGACACTCAGCTGTAGTCCTGCGCTCACACGGAGCTGCAGCTGGCCAGATTACTGTGTGCTGAGATCAAATGTGGTTCATTGTCCACAGAGGATAATTCGGTTTCATTTTTAGGGACCAATCATATTTCCTCTGAGGGAGTTTGTATAACATAAAATAAAATGTCTTTTTAAAATGTTGCATTTTAGCCCTATTTTTTAACTTGCACTATTTGTGTCTTCAAATCTCATTTTGTTTTTTTACTTGCATGATTTTATTTTTGCTATTTTTAGTGAGCATTGTCAGGGAAGCCTGAGATCTAAGATTTTCATTGGCAGCGACTGCTTGCCAGTAATTGTTGTGCATATGGTAATAAAAAACGTTGAATTTGGAAGGTGTGAGCGCATATATAGTTAACAACACAAGCATATGTTTATGTCTTCACACCCTCCAAAAGATGTATCTCACTCTGAAAGACGCTATTTTGACACATAGAATGTTAAGAAGACAGTTTAGAGAGAGATGAGTTAAGTGATGAGGTGAAAAAGAGGAAAAGTTTTAACCTGCGATTAAGAGCATCAGTGGAAAAAGTAACTTTGTATGAGTGTGTGTGTCTGTGTGTGTGTGTGTACATGCAAGTGTCTGAAAAATCAGACTTCCTAGCAGCTCTGTTAGTTCCACGGTTGTAGAAAACATTTTACAAGATCAAAGCGTTTAACACTCCCGAGGCCTGGGCACCAGCCAGCTTCCTCCCTACCCGCTTCTTCACAGACACACGCACGCACACACACACACACACACACACACACACACACACACGCATACAGCATACAAGCACACATACTAGTTCATCCAGCCTTTACCCTGCACATCTCAGAGGATTTTGCAACACTGGAGTCACCCAAACATTGCACCTGGAATGGACAGCCACCAGGTTCTCAGATAAGCCCAACGTGGCTGAAGCCCCTCAGCTCTCGTCTCCTGAGCGGCAGCCACAGCAGCAGAGTGGTATCAGCTCGACCACAGCAGCCATACTCCCTCCATATCGCTCCACTACCCACCCACCCCCAGGTGCTCTTTGACAGAAATAATTGAGGTAGGGAGGTGGTGAGAGGTTAATGAAGCACTCCCAACACACGGCTGACCTTTCCCCAGCCCCTGCGCAAATCATCGCAGCACAGTTTTTTGGACATTTTTAAATGAAAGCCTTTAAATAATTTATCTAACTATAGTTCCCGGAAGGCCCTTCATTAGAGATTGGCCGTGACATTTCCCTCCTCCCCCCAGCCTCTCATACTTACTGCCTCACATCCAGTCCAAGAATATCACTGTCGATTTCTCTCGCCTTTGTCTCTCTTCTGCTGTCATCTCCGTCTCTGTCTCTCTGTCTCAGTGTCATCGTCCCCCCCCCCCCCCCCCCTCTCTTCCTACACACCCTCTCTCTCTGACATTAGCTGCATTAAAGATTGAAATCTCTGGTGTGTTCCATACATGGCTAAGAAATGAAGACGGGCGTCAGGACATGAGATGTGATTTTGCCAAGGCGGAATGGAAATTGAGCTTATTTAATCTTTAAACATGTTGCGGGCTAACTGAAACAGATTGCAGGGAGGAAACAACGGGAAACGTGAAAACTGATTAATCGTCTGCTCAGGTACTGAGCTGCGCATAGGCAACCAGCAAATCAACAAGTTCTCCCCTATGTTATTACCTCTGTGTCATTTGAGTCCTAATCAAAATGAAAAATGCGACCACGGTGTGGTTGCATGATTGAGAATCTCCCATACCCTGTAAAGGATTGAAAATAGCTGGCATCAGGAGAGACAGACTCAACCTTTATACCTCCGTGTTACTTTACTCCACAGGAAGCAGGATGCATAATATTGACTTCCATCTCATGTCTGCTTGATTGTGATGAAGACATATTTGTTCACTATTTGACAAGCCTGTGTTGGGAACGGGTGAATCGACAGGTTCAGGGAGGAAATCAAAGCTGTTCTTTAACAAACCCCTGCGCTAACAGATGGACATATGAGTATACCTGTGTAGACGTAAATCAAACGCAACACAACAAAGTCATTCTCTCGGTCTGGTGCATAGGTGCGAGAGATTAAACAAACTAGATCAGATATGTTAAGGGAAGAGTGCTGTCACTTCACACGAAATGCACTTCATCAGGCCTATTTTACTGATGAAACAGAGGAAAATGAGACGTGACAACCGTTGGAGTTATACAATATTGATATTAGCGGAAATGTTATCAGATACAATGTGTTAGGCACTGCAGAAACCCAGCCCTCCCAGGGGAAGAGCAGTAAGGCAATATCCACTTGTCTCAGACACTCTCATAACTTGAACAGCTTCTGTATAGCTGCAGGGAGTCTCTGGAAAAACTCTGGAAAGTCAGTTTAGCAGACGTTAAATAGTGAGTGTGATTTAACCTTCTCTGTGTGGTGGTCGAGAGAAGGTATAGCACACTGCAACCAAAGCCGAACCCCAAGCAAATCAACAACACACCAATTTGAATAACCAAAACACTGTATTCAGCAATGCACTGTGTATCCTGGAAAACAAGCATATTAGAAAACACATTTATCAGTTTGACAACATACATATTGCATTTGGAAATGCAAACATAGAAACACTATCCTCCCCGGTTCATGTGTTTGCCTGGCAACAATAGGTAGAGAAATTACCTTGGGCTAGGGGTGCACCATCAGGAGAGGCAAACCAGGAAAATGTGAGGAGCCCCCAACAACATCTAGGAAAAGGGGCCCTCAGTGGTCACTCATATTGGCACATTTTACAATTGAAAACTATAAACGCCCATAAACTTCCAGCAAAGGCACAATATAGTGGGGCTGCAACTAAATATTATCTTCATTATTGATTAATCTACTGTTTATTTTCATGATTTATTGATTATCATTTAGTCTATCAATTTTCAGAAAGTTGTAAAAAAAAAAAATGTTCATCACATTCTCTCAGAGCCCAAAGTGATGTCTTTAAAGTGCTTCAATTCAAATTATCACATTTAAGAAGCCGAATCAGCAGATGTTTGACATTTTTGCTTGAATAATGACTAGAAACAAGTCAAATATTGAAATAGTTGGCAGATTTCCTTCAACTGACTAGTTGTTGCAGCTCTACTATACAGTATACTGCCGCTGCCCCCCAAAAAAACCTAAGTGGGGTCCATTCTAGCTACCTTATGAAAGCTGGATACTGTTAGATAGACAAATCAGCTAGCTACCTACAACGTTCGGTTAAACAGTCAACAAAACTGTTAGGCCCTCGATGGGCTTCTTTGCATGGAGTCCCCCAAACTCTGGGATAGCCGCTGCTTTAGGCATTTAAGCCCCGTTTTCACCAAATACTTTTGTTGTGGTACCTTCAGACCCCAGGGGAGAGTGACCGTCCTCTATTGACCAATCAATGGACTGCAGTGTTCACAGCTCCACCCTTTAGTACCAGATTTGTGTGCTAGGTAACCCAACAGAGGGGTGACCAAAAATGGGGACAGTAAACGGTTCCATCAGAGCGATATAAACCGCTAAACAAACAAACAAACAAACAAAATGGTGTGGGCGGCGATTCAGAGGTCGGGAAGCTAGCACATAATTAACTGAACAGCAGTCACAAGAGTTCACTGAGATACTGAAAAGTACAATTTGGCTAGAAGATGTTATTTTCTATATTTTGGGTACCTTCACTGATAATGAAGACTCTTCTAATCTCATTTTTATCATTTTTATTATGATTTATTGAATGTGATTGAAGGTTTTAAACAGAGTACAGTAACTGCTTCGATGTGATGAAGCACCTGTTAATGTAATTGTTCTTTATTGGGTTGCATAAATGATTAGAGTGGCATACTTATTGGTAGGTCTGTTCAGCAGTATACTTATAAATAAAAGAGCTCTGCACATAGTGCTTCAGTTTTGTGTGAAATTGGCACGAGAACCCCTCTACTTGGCAATTAAGTGGTAAATTTACTAAACTCTTAATTTGCTGACTTTGCTGCCAGCCTCCATGATTTGGCATGGGAGGTTTGCTGCAGTATCCTAGATACCTGCCACTACCCCATAATTTTTGTCTGACTTCAGATTTCTCATGTTATTTCACAATTACGTTGCACTTTTGTCTGTAAATCACTCGTCATGACGTTATTATACCGTGTGGCATCAGCACCATGAATCTTTTATTCACTTCATTAGTCAGGGAGTTTTTTCACTCCCTTAATAAATCTGCTTCTTCACCACTGCAGTTCATACTTAGCGTCCCACCACCACCTCTTTTCCCTCTCACTCTCTCACTCTCTGTTGCTCTCTTGCTTTATCAGTAGTTCTTTATTACCTAGAAACAAGGGCAGATTTATGCCTTTGTCCGGAACAGAGGCAGGTGTGGTTTACAGTGTGCGTTGTGAGGGATGAGTTGTGTGCAGGATTAGTTTTCAGGGCGACAGGGAGGACTAAGAGGAGAGGAGAGGAGGATTGTGTGGTTGTCTTTTACCTTGTTTTGTAGTGGATGCAGACAGATATAATAGGGAAGGACTGCTTCATTAACTCTCAGGGTCCATGGCCAGGGTCTGTCTGTGGCTGTCTGTGTCGCTCACCTTGGAAGACTGCTGCTCTAGCTCTTTTTTTCTGTCTCTGGCTTTCAGTTTATGTCTGGTCTTTTCCTTCTCTCTGTGCCTGCTAAGGCCAGGATTTGTATTAATGCAGAGGGAAGCCATGGGAGATGCATTGGACTGATGTCTAAATTTAACTTACATAAAGATAGATGGGCTAATTATCTACCACCATGAAGGCCGTGAAGAAGTAAGCTGCTGACTTGAGTTTTTCTTTGACAATTTTACATATGACAATGTGGCGTTAATATTGAAATACAGTTTAGGTACATCTGTGTATTACAGAATAAAGGCAGGTGGAATGGCCCATTTAGACTCCTCTAATGTACTATGAATCGAAACCCACCCATAAAAATGAAGTGTGTTTGTACACATATTCTGCTTAGTAACAATGCCTTGGTGTTAATATTGTTTCAACAGAGCCAAGTTCAGGTTTTCGCCTCACAGAATACAATATTATCTATGGCTGCATGATTCTGTTTTGATTATTTCTAATGCCAGGTCCCTGGTGATATGCTTTTCTTGTTTCAGCAAGTTACCAAATGGAACCAACTATGAGTTTCTGACTTGAGCGCATAGCTCCACAGTTCAAACCCAATCACATTCCCAGGTTGGACAATACTGATGTTTTATCAAACTCGCTGGTGTCTCAATCCCCAGAGCTGCTCACCATAGTCTTTTCATTGTCTTATTAGACATAAATCAGGTTTATTTGGAAATGACTAAATTCTGATTTGTCCCTCCCCTTTAGGAGTAGTGAGGAGTAAAACAGTAACTGTGCGTTCACACCGGGCACGAGTGAAGCAAATTACTCGTGCGTAACGCGTGTAACACGTGAGTTTTGACCCCGGACTATTTTGTTAATTTGCGTTATCGCGGCAGTCACGCGAGTAGTGAGCCCGCCCATTTTCACTAGATAACAACATCTGGCCTGCCTGTCTCCTCAACCATGGCTGAGATAACCACCATCGCTGCTTTGTACCTGCTCTGGAAGTCCCAGATGCGTCGGAGGGCCAAACGCCGTTGTTTTTGGGTTCACCCTATCCTGCAGAAGCGCATCCAGCTCGGCGAGTTTCACGACCTCCTCCAGGAACTCCGTCTGGATGATAGCCGCTTTCAGCGGTACGTCAGGCTGACTGGGGCCCAGTTTGAGAACCTGTTGGTGAGGGTTGGCGCCAGGATCTCCCGGCAGGACACCAACTACAGGCGCTCCATTTCAGCTGCGGAGCGCCTGTCCATCTGTCTCCGGTGAGTAGCAGTTTATTGTTGTGTCAACAACTGGACGTCAGGGCGTCAAGACGTCACTGACGTCAGTGACGTCGGGAGAATCTCAATGCTGATTGGCTTTTGCGGCACAGCGTCACGCGAATTCGCCTCAAAAGTTCAATATTTTCAACTCGAGCGATGAGGCGATGGATGCGGCTATCGCGCCGCGCCTACGCGTCTATCATGTCCATCGCGTCGCGCTAGACGCACCCATCGCGCCGCCCGGCGGAAATTCGCGTTTAATCGCGTCTTTGCATTGACTTTGTATGTAATCTCGATGCGCAAATTTGCGAATTCGCGCTCGGTGTGAACACACAGTAAGTCAGCAGGAGTTTTTCTGCTGTGCTCACAGGCTTCTCAGAAGTTTCTCAACTCTGAGAACAGATAAAATGTAAGAGTTTAGACTTGATTATGATCACTGAGACAAATTTCTGAAATTGCACAGGCTCATTTATAAGCCAATCAAGTTTTCTTTGGATCTTACTGTCTAAAGGGCTGATTATTTCAGACAAACAAAGAGTACTGCAGTGAAAGAGGAAAAGAGCATTTTAAGATCTTTAATTCTGATTGGGATGAGACAAGAGGAAGGCTGTTTCTCAGGAACTGGATTTAAGAAGCATGAGAAAATGGTCAAAATCTTGTATTGATGTTCTGTTGAGCTCAGTTATGTTGAGATGTTGCAAATAAACCAGTAATGAAGATCAGTGTACAGACAGACCCCTTAAAAGGTGGGTGAGTAGCCTACTTGCTAATTTCCTACATTTGAAATGTTACTTTTTAAACAGAACACGTTTTATATTGTGATATTTACTGGAAAACAGCAAGTAGCTTAGCTTGTTGTTATTATTGTTATTGTTGTCATTTATCTTAGCAGAAACTTTGAGCTGCCTGGCGGTCTCTCTCTCTCTAGCATGCTGCCACCTTATTTAGATGTTTGTAGTGAAGTAAGGAGGCATCTTGTAGATAATTTCTCATTCAACAAATGAATCATCTGTTCTTCGTCCATTGCGGCCCTTTGAAAGTGAGCAACATGAATTAATAGAAACAGGGGGTCCGACAAAGGTTCAGCTTAAAATGACAGTGCGGCATTGCCTGCAGCAAGTTAGAACACCTGTTTTGTTTGCTTCAAATCCAAAATGTTGCTAAATCGTTGCAGACTAACTCTTGTCTCTTCTCGTCAGCCCAAAAAACACATGAACCTTTAAGCAAACAAAATGCGCACGGCCCGTTGACGCTAGTGACTCCACTATTTCTAAACAAATGTCACGTTGTCATCATGCATATTATTGATTTTATATGAGTTAGATTTAGCGCTGTGACGCCTTCAGCACAGGTTTCTGATGTAGGCTACTTTTTATTTTTCCAGAAGTGTCATAATGACAATTGCCGGTTGAGCTGGTTTGCATAAAATCAAACTGGCTTAAGCTTGTACACTGGACTGCACCAAAGCGACCCAACTCTATTACCATGGCACAAACACCAAGACCACTTTCCTTACATAGTATTAACGGAGAGACCTACTAACACGACTTGTTAATATGACGTGGGAATGAGAATGGGTCTACATTTCTCTTTTCAAGATCTTAATGTTTTGAGAGTAGGAGTTTCTGCCTTCCATTTTTCTCCTGGCGAGGAAACACACACACATGAGCATACACACATACCCAGAAGTATTACAGTAAGTGATTGGATGTTAACCAGCCTGGAAGAAAACAGATGGACGGCTGCGCTACAGCACAGGGAAACACAGGAAATGGATTTAGTCTATCCACCCCCTTCTGTTTTCCCATAATCCTTTACTGTCTTCAGTTCTCTCAGCATAACACACTGACGTACAAGAGTTTACACACACTCTTAGAGTCCAACTGAAATCACATTTAGTCATCCCTTTTTTGTAGTCAAAAATCATAACATGTTTTTTAAATTCATCATGATTGTGTTTTTTATTATTGAAAAGGAATATAAAAAAAGGTCCTTGAGGAAGTATCAGAAATGCTCCTTTTTGTTTCAGCCGACTGGAGGGGTGTGTCAGTGTCTGTGTTTGATTGACAGCAGTTGGCAGGCTGCCATAGTGCTGGTGTTACACCGTACCGAAGGAGAGGCAAAGTTGCGATGAACAAACAAACTTGCACTGTAGCCTCCATGTCACGGGCAGACAGATTGTGGGTAGAGGTATTGAAGAGAAAGGACCACACCAGCTTGTAACCGGACAGAAGACGTGACATTTGCAGTTACATTTACATGCTGTTTAATGTGCTGCACCTGAGCAGCTAATTAGCTATCTAGCCTGTAAACCAATGTTAGCAGTGCCCTTTTCCCAGGTGAATGTTTGTTTAGTCGCTCGCTCAACAAGCTGAGGTGCAGGACAAAATGTGTGTTCCTGTTTGTAAGTCAGATGAGAAGGGGAGTTAAGCAGGGAAGCTAATGTTGGTTGTTGTTGAGAGTGTGTGGCTCTGGTGTTGTGTAGCAGGCTGCTGTCTGGCTCAGTGTGACCGTCTGCCCTGCCTTTGATGGAATGCTGACGTTACAGCATTTATGCAAGATTTGATTGGCATTATTGAATTATGGTCCGCATCATGGATGTATAAGGAGAACTAGATACAGAATTGGAGGCGGGGCCCCTAAATATTCTGATGAAAGCTGCTCAGTAGTGCATGAAGCCAAAAAAGTTCAGTATACAGGATTACTGCAATGATTGGCACTGATTCTGCACTGTGTGGCCCATAGAGCAGGCGCACGAGAGACTACCGCTGGCCGAGCCAGCTACTTCCGGTTTAGCGCACCACCAACGTGAATAGAGATATAATGAGTGGCCGAATGGATCAAATTCTGAAACGAGTCGTTATGTGGGGGCTGTGATGCACAAAAAAATTCTTTCTTTATTTAAGTCAATGGGAAAAAGTCTTAATGGGCCACATGGCATCACGTGATGGTGTAATTACCACGGCTGCCCCAGATTTTTCTGCCGAGTGAGCGCTCTTGACCTTCAAACCACTCAGTGATTCCCAACTGGTGGGTCGTGGTCCAAAAGTGGATTACAGGTCTATTCTGAATGGACCGCACGTGACTCGCAAACGTGTCAAGTTTGTAAAGAAACATTTTATTTTTGAATTACAGTGAATTTCCGGCACAAGCTTTTACTTTGAAGTGCTGTTTCCTGCTGTAGAGTGAGTGAATAACACACAGCTACTTAACAGAGACAGCAAACTAGCTCAATGACAAGGCCAAACCCAAATATGACGCTGAATATATTAAACTGTGTGGACCTTGAACGAATGACTTAGAACAAATCTTGACCTCATGGCTGGACCAGTTGGGAACCAGTGCTTTAGTACAGTCAGCGGCGGACGAGATGCAGCAGCACAGAGGAGGAGAAACTTTCAACAATAGGGCTCCATGATAACATTATCCTCTCCCTTCTCCTTAAAAGTAGTGAATTTGTCTGATACTTAGCGTGACAGTCTATGGCTTTTGTTTGATATTTAGTGTCGGCAAAAAAAGTTGTTGCGCATTTCCTCTCTATTGTTAGTGTTGTTAGCTTGTTTACTATATTACATGAATGCCGCTGTCACACTGAACGTCCCACTGAGCCCTGTTCATACTATAAAACTTTATATAGGAAAAAAAAAGAATAATTGACAGCCCTAGTAATTACACTGTTTGGCCACTACGAAAACTGGCTACAAAGGCCGGCGACCTTCCCGGAGTCAGATGACCACATTAAGAGATCCATAACAGGGTGACATCAGCTTGTAGCCAAAGTAGAAAGAAAAAATGTTGGAAACAGAATACTCAGAAGAAGGCTTTTGTTCACATGGATTTCATATGCATACAGTTACCTCATGATTTGAAACTCAAGCCACATTTGAGCGTCATACATTGTAACATTACATCTATGTATGGCAGAAGATAAAGAGAAGCATAGAAGGTCCCCTTTAACCACTGGTTTTATCTCCATCCACAGAGTGCATTCAGCAATCTACATGTTTTTAAAAGGCCTGCATCTTATCATATTTGAAGACGGCTGACAAGTACAATTAAAGTTCTTGAGTATAATCCTGTTGGTACAGCTGTTGCACTATTTAATCAATGTACCTCGCCCTTCCCTCTCTGCTTTCTGCGTATCGCTGCAACTTTCCCAGAACTAATTGCGGAGATATTTAATGGAGATAGTTGCTGTCTGGCTGCCTCAGCCCGTCCACTGCAGCATGCTGCGACCAGGAGAAAGAGATGAGAAGGGAGTGTGATGTATTCAGCTTTTAGCCAGGCACTCCTTTCCATACGACAAAGGAGAAAGCAAAAAAGTTTCTGTACATGTTTGTGCGCATATGTGTGTGTCATGCTTGTTAATTTGTCTCTGTCTGCCATCCTCTCTCCAGATAGCACATTCCCCCCTCCAGCTCCTTGTTTATTTAGCACAATGACAGCCTTACATATTACTGCTGTTGCCCTTTTTGTTGTTGTTGCCACTCACATTCATAATTTGCTTTTTTGTTAACTGACTGATGTAAAGTGGGCTAATCCCTTTATGAGAGGAGAGGGTGACGCTGAATTTGTCAGCGAGTGTTTGTTAATGAATCGAGCTTGTATCATCGGTATGCACAATGTGTTATTGTGTAATGTGCATGCGGGTGTGTGTGTTTTGTCTAGGAGGGAGCGGGGCTAATTTCCACCCTGCTAGGGTCCTGGAGGACTAAGCTGCTTTTGACCTGATAAGCTCATTAGAATTCCACACTAATTACAACAGGCCCTGTTTGGCTGTCACCAGATGAGAACAACAGGTCCCAACCACATCAGCCTACCTAAGAGGGAGAGTGTAAAGTAAAGGAATGCAAAGATGCTCATGAGGAAGGGAAAGAGAGGAAAGGAGGAGGTATGAAGAAAGGGAAAGTGAAATGAGAGGGGAAGAAAGAGGAGGAGGGAGGAAGGTGTTGTTCAGCTGTAAAGGTATGGATAGAAAGTTACAGAAGTGTAATACTTTCACCTGAGAAAAAAAAGCCTTGTTTTCTGTATTAAATAAATTATTGTCTTCTTCCTCCATCCATTTATATATTTATTATTATTTATTTTTTATTGTTTTATTTTTTTTTTTGTTTTATTTTACTTTATATTATTTTTTTCTTCCCATTTCATCATTTATTTATTTTTAATTCACACTTTTGGGACTATATGTGTGTTGAACATTTGGTGGTTGTACCGACATTTTGTTCTAGTGTCTTTTTCGTTTACGTGTCTATGGATGTGTGTGTACACATATCGCATGTGTGTATGTGTATGTTTTTGTTTATTGTTGTTAAAATGAATAAAGATACTGTTGGGAAAAAATTGATTATTGTCTCAGAATTATAAGAAAAGTTTTCATAGGAGAAAAATTCTGATCCAGCTGATACAGCAATTTTTTTTTTAACTTTTAAAACTTTTTTCATAATTCTGAGATAATAATCTTGTTGATTCAGAAAAACAGAGAAAATATTTTTATTATCAATTGAATGCATTACACCTCTGTACACCCCCTTAGCATAATGCATTCATTTAATAATTTTTTTTTTTTTTTAAATTAACGAGATTATCTTAAAAAAAAAAAGGGGGGGAAATTTTTTTCATTCATCAAAAATTATGATCTCAGAATTATGCGAAAAGGTTTCATGGGAGAAAAATTCAGCTTTTTTGAATTAATGAGTTAATGACCCTGGCAATCCCCTCCAAAATAAATAAATATATATATAATTTGATATTTATTTCTTAAATCCAGAAAAAACTGCATTTTCTTTAATATAAAAACACTTTTATCATAATTCTGAGATTCAAAATATAGTTAATTCAGGAAAACAGGGCAAATATTTTTTGTGAAGTGAATACATTATGCTCCTGTACACCTCCTTAGCATAATGCATTCATTTAAGAAAAAAAAATTGAGATTATTATCTTGTCAATTCAGAAAAACAAAGACGGGATGTTTTTTTCTTACCTGAAAACCAGTACTAATATCTCAGAATCATCAGAGGTTTATGAGATGTTTCAATGAAAAAAAAACTTTTGCTCAGTTTTTTCGAATTAGCGAGAAAATTAGCCTTTTTTTTTAAATTAACGACACCTCAGAATTATGAGAAAAGTTTTAACAACATGAAATTCTGCTCTTGTTTTTCAGAATTTCAAGATAATAATCTCAGAAACTGATGTAATTCAGAATTAACAAGATAATTATCTTAGCAATTCAGAAATGATTCTCTTATGAAAACTTTTCTTTCATCATTCAGAGATAATAATCAAGTTAATTTAGAAATACAGGGCACATAATTATCTTTCAAGTGAATGCGTTGTGCTTCTGTAAAAAGCTGATTAACAAAATGATTATGTTTGGTACAATGAGAAGTGAGAATTCCAAATAAAAAAAATACCTCAACTTTGATTCAGAGAAAGGAAGAAAACGACAAGACAAAGAGGGAGAGACAGAGGCGAGAGGGAACAAGAGATTGTAAATTAGCCAGGCCGCCGCAGAGCGTTTTCTCTGACTTGTCGAGGCTAAACTGAGGGCAGCAGGGAGTGGGGCCCGTTATGTCAGAATCTCCCTGGCAACCAATCCTTCAGCCGCCCACACACACACACACGCACACACACACGAACACACACACACTCCACAAGCAGCACCCTGTTGAGGCAGGGCCGGTGTGTTGTTTGCATCCCAGCCCAGATTAAATCTAAGACAGGCCCGGGAAATTTATAACAGGGTCTCTCCGCCTTTTCACATGTTGAAAACCAGACTGGCTCTCCTTTCACACTCTTACGCTCTTATTCTTTTTTTCTATCTCTTTCATCCTCCAACCCCCCCCCCTTTCTGTCTGCCTCACTCTGCCTTTCATATGTGCCCTTCTTGTTTCTCTGTGTTTTTCTCTTGTAACTCAGGCTGCAGTGCCCGCAGTCAAAAGGATCACTTGTTACCATTCAGTGCATGTGTGTTGTCACTGTCTGTGTGTGTATGTGTGCACTTGCATGTGTACAAATGTGTGCATTAACATGTTTGTGTGTGTGAGCGTTGGCTGTGCTATCTGGGGGGCAAAAGCACTCACAGGGGACCCGTCTGCCTCGACCTCTATTATTCCCTTCCATTTGCTGTTTCCTCTCACACTGCCGCAGAATGTGAAAGGGAATTATTAGAGTATGTCGATTTGTTCTCTATGTCAATATGAAGCATCCCTCTAATCCTGCTGTAGTGCCATAGTCTGTCATTCAGTCGCTCTGCTATAGTCCAAAGCCACTGGAGACGGAGGCCTCACTCATTAACCAGGCTTTTCTGAGAGACAGCGAGCGGCCCCTGAGGCCACAGCCTGTGTGTGAGACACGGGCTAGATTGTGTGTTTTTGTGTGCTTGTGTTGGCGTGTGTTTATGTCCGTGGATGCGTCTTATTTTGCATGGAGACATGACAAGTGCGTGTTTGTATTTGATGTCTAGCTTACTCCAGGGTAGTGTGTGCACTGCCCCTGGGTAGCAGCTGGTGGGCAGAGCAGAGCAGAGTTGAGTGGGTTAGCCCCTGGCACAGATCTGCACCTTGGGACCAGTAGCGGCTGGCGCCAGCCATCTTTGGCACCAATTCTTCCCCGGGTCCTCCAAAGGCTGAGCCCCGCAGGAGATGTGCACGATTGCAGATGTGTGCGAGCGTCCGTTTGTGTGGCAAAACTGATGAGATGTTATTTGTGTGTTGTCTGTCTGTGTTTGTGATGGGGTTTGTGTGTGAGTGTGTGTGTGTGTTGTATCACGTGACCAGCAGTGTGTCCTTGGAAGCTGAGGCCTCGTAGCCCTGGCAGGAGAGGATAGGGACGGTCGCCTCTTCTGGGATGACACTTAATTGGACTCCTGTCAGCGTTTGGCTGTCTTTCACTCTACTCACTTCCCCCACGCTCTGCTACAGTATCTCTCTGTCCACCTCTCTTTCTTCCTGTGCTTGTGTACATTTTTTCCTCCACTTCCACACTGAAATGCTCTCTGGCCCCACCCACTTCAAACTCCCCAATCTGTCTGTCCGTCGTTCTGTCTGTCTGTCTCTCTCTTTCCGTCTCTCACACTCATCCCTCCCTCTTAATTTGAGAAACAGCAGAGGGATCGATTGGTGGTCGCAGCCTCTCATCTCCCCGCCCTCCTCGAATTTATTATTCTCTCAAACACTCACACACTGATGGTCCCCCGGAGGGTTGGGTTGTGCGGCAGCTACCGACACACATGCACATGCACACACATATATATGACACAGATGTCAGATGTTGATGCATTATCACATCACCGTGCAAGAACACACAAACCGGGGAGCAAACACACACACATAACATGCACAGTGTCAACTCATGCATTATGGATATGCACAGACGAGAGCAAGATGTATTCACACATGCACAGTAATTTAAGCAAACACAGACACTGTGTGTCACAGGAATCAGAATGAGCTGGGGGATCCTGGCCTGACTCAGCATTTCACATGAACTGGTAACATTTCAGCTTTGTCTTGATCAGCAGTGCTTGCTCAGTTTTAGCACTGAGGCTCATGGAGCAATGAGAGGTTAGATAACCACTTAGATGAAAATGTTATATCTCAAAAAATTAACTTTTGAAGAGTTTTTTTTTTCTTTCTGGTTATAGAAATAGGTGATTTGTAAAGGTGGTGTGATTGCATACACAGCAATTGGAAAGATGTGAGTGGATAAGGGTTAGATCGCAGTGGCAAAACTTGAAGCAAAGATCCGTCTGTGCAAGTTGAATTGATTCCTCACTTATTCATCCTGTGGGACTTCAATCCATGAATGTCAGAAAGAAAAATGAATGTGCCATTATAAATGTGTTTCAGTTTCCACTGGGTATGAAGGGGGACATGTACCCTTCACTTTTCAAAATCCTATTTTTGCCCCCCCACATTTTTATAGTTTTCAATTTATTGCCTAACTAAAGTCTCTCTGAACAGTTTTCTTTTACTCTCCCGCCACCATTGTCGAGATAAGAGAACATCTGAGTTGATAATAACCTTGATTTGCTCATCTGAGTGGCCTTAAGTTATTACGGTCAAAGCAGTTTAATGAGCACTTTGTGATTGGTGAAAGTTGTTGGGGTTGAATGCAGCCCGAAATAAATACCTGCAGACAGTATTCAAGGCTGATCAACTTTGTTTTGCGGTTAAATAATATTGAATCTCTCATTTTTTATTCACAATTGATATTCTCCTAAACTTATACTCAAACTGAACAGCCAAAAGATAAGACAGTAAAGAACTCTGTGCTGTACTGATGTACATACTGTACATTATTAGTTATGTATAAAGTATACGGAAACGGATGATTTTAAGTAGAGTTAGCGCTTTAACACTACAGAGATAGACATAATATTTCTAATATTTGCTACAGTATCATAATTATGAAAAGCACAGTAACCAATTTTATCATAACTTGTAAATGGTTATGATCTAAATGTACATATAACAAACAAAATAGGAGGTTCGTACAGAATAATTCGAGGATTCAAAGCTTTCTTTAAACTGTGTTGACATTTAAATTCTACATTAGCATTCGTTACCATTACCAATTTTTTTTGTCCATTGTTTAAACCCGATATTTCTGCAACATAGCAGACAAGGAGAGACTTACCCACACTTCAAAAGTAGACTTATAGTGTTACAAACAGGAAGTCCTATTGGGAATAAGACATACTGGCGTAGACCCAAAGACTGGGTCTGCTGCGATGGCTCAACCTCCCTCAGGTTGATGGTGATAATGTAAAACAGTGGTGATGTTATCTGCTGCCACCATTAGCTAGTTAGCTTTCATTATGCTAGCAGCAGATCCACTTGAGTCAGGCTATCCCGACACGGAAAGCCTGACCAGGTGGTCTAACAGCGATCTACTCCGAACTCTTATTCGAAAACCTTGATAGAAGCTTTCAATTGAACAAAATGATATTCAGGACATTTTAGAAACACAGAGGGCATACATAATATGCAAGCACAGACTGCAAAAAATAGTTCAGCCATCAAAAATTCAGAAAAGCGAAGAAAAAAAGATCACTTTGTATTCTGTGTGAACCTTCTTTTCAACCTCTTGTTTGTTGCTGCTTAATTTTGGTTATGTGGGAACTGGAGGTTGTTGCACTGGAAGTCACCCTTGATAAATAAGCTAAATGCTGGAGTTAAATAAAAAATACTAGATAATGTTTACAAGGCTCATTTAGTATATTTAACACATGAAGGACCCCAGCAAATAAAAAGCAGTATAAATACAAAAGGAAGGATTTGAAGTGAGGAGGGTTTCTTTTTGAAACAGTAAAGCACGCTGAACTCCTCTCTGCTCCTTCAACTGTCTGTCTGGCTGTCTGTCTGTCTGAACCTCAGTCCTCCCTGTTGACTCCTCACTTTGTTATTTTACACTCTGGCTGGGGGAGTGAGTAGAGTGATGTGTTTGACGAGATAGTTATTAAGAAAGCGTTTCTCATCTACGTGAGGCTGCTGGCCTTCATCAATCCCCCCCCCCCCGAATCTGGCAGAGTGCTGTCGTCCTCTCCTCCCTCCTATTTATGACTCTGCTTTGACTCAGACCGCAACTTCCAATTTACACACCCGCCACAAATCACCCGCACTAACTTTGGGAAGCTGAGTTGTCTATGTTGTAAGAAGGTTTGATGGTGTGAGCGAGGCTAATAGGCTGATGCAGAGGGAGTGCAGGTAGGTTTGCTTGATGCACAGTACAGAGGAACTTGTTTTCAAAGGTTGGCTGATGATGCTGGAAGCTAAAGCTGGACGAATGGGAGGCCACACTTAGATGATTTTGATCTCCCTGATGGATTGCTGGAAGACCAGTCTTTGTCATATTATGCTGCAGTGTCTCCTCTGTATTTGTGTCCATCTGTAGCGGAAAGCAAAGCCAAATCGCATTAATGAGGCCGGGGGCTGGGGCCGTCCTCCCCTTGAAAGAGAAATTAAGTCTGAAAACCGCTGCTTTATGACAGACTCAAGATGTTTCATTAGCTGTTTGAATCGTCCCAGCCAAGTAATTTACCTTACATTTAACATTGAGCGTCTTGACTTTGCTTTAAGTCTAGATCCTGATAGCTACCTTTCATCAGCTTAAGTCTCCCTCAGATGTCGGCTTCTCAGATGTTTCAGTCTGATTGAGGAACTGAGGTGAATTGAAGATGATAGGGAAATATTCTGCCTGTGTTGTGTTTGAGTTCTGCAACTTGACACATGCAAGATATAACCACGCTGTCATCTCACCTGTCTGGTAATTTAAGGAGACTAGTTTGAGTGAAATGTGTGCTCAACTAGCCCAGTGCTCTGATTAAAGGCCCAGTGTGTAGGATTTAGGCAGATATATGTGCAGAAATGGAATATAATAAGTACGTTTTCTTTAGTGTATAATCACCTGAAAATAAGAATCTGTGTGTTTTTGTTGCCTTGGAATGAGCTGTTTATATCTACTAAGGGAGTGGGTCCTTGTCTACGGAGATTGCCATTGTTTCTACAGTAGCTCAGAACGGACAGACCAAACACTGTCTCCAGATAGGGCCATTCACGTCTTTGCATCAGCCTACGTAGTTAGCAGTCCCTCGATGACGAGATTGTTTGAAAAACACTGTTTTTTTCCAACTTGGAATTGCTTTACTGTGTTTTTTTCTGGTTTAAATGACTGCGTCCATTTGTTTTGCAGAGGAAAAGACCTCTGCGTCTGGCTCCTGATAAAAACTTTGTGAACATCTAGATCCTAAAGAAGTACTTCACTGCTGGAATGATGATCTTTCCTAAAACTGGGCTGTCTTTACAGTAGTAAGATGCAAATACTTTTTAAATGGGTGCTACATGGCCAGAGAAAAAGAGGTGCGGCATTCGCGTCTGCTCAAGAGGTAGAAAACCTTCAATTGCACTGCGCCGCACCAGACCAATAAACACTCCCGCTAGTAGTTGACGTCATGCAAACTGGTCCGTTTGATACAATGGTGGCCGGCTGGTAACAAACAATCTTGTGTTACAGTTAAATGGTAAGCTAAGGAATGTTTCTGAAAACATTTGAGGCAAGAAAAAGGCAGCGCAGTAACATAATCTTGGTTTCTATCCGATCAGATGACCTGATTTGCATCATTAGCGTCATGCTTTGGAGTTTGGGCCGAGGGGTGGGATTTCTAGGTACTGGATAGATAGAGGGAAGTTTACCAAGGTACATTTTCACATACTACCCACATTGTTGTGATACAAAGCTGGTTGAAAAGCGGCAAAGTATCCCTTTAAGTTATGAGAGAATAAAGGTGAGCACACATTAGCAGGTGTTGGGCTAGCAGCCAATCTGCGACATGTCAAACAGCATTGGAGAAACACTAATTTGTGACACAAAACTGTTTTAATCTGTGTTTTTACCAATTCTATTCACCTGGTCCTTTTGTTTTGGAGAGGAAGAGACCTCTGCAGATAATTCAGCTCCTGGTTAAAACCTCCTGAACAATGAACACTGAATGATTTCTAACCAGGAGACATTTCAGCTGGTTGCAGTCTGCAGTCTTCACTGCTAGATGCCACTAAATCCCCCTAAATCTTACACACTGTTCTTGTAAGAGGCAAGATTAGTGTAAGAAAGAGTATCAAAGCTCATGTTTTTTCAAATTCTAGGCCACAGAATTACCCCCACTGTTAGGGACTATACTGTTGTTTGTAGTTTATGAAATAATCATAAACATTATAATCTCATTCTTGCACAAACAACTTATCATAAAACCACAGAAAACACAAAAACATTATTAAAGGACAGAACATAAAAGCAACATGAAAGAGGTAAAACAAAATAATGATCAGGGGGATTTTTTAAACTCGTGCATAAACAAGCATGTCAAAAGGGATTTCAAAAGATTATGATTATTTTGCCGAATTGCACCAATTAAAAGTGCATGGTCGCACATGACAAAGACCCCGCCACCTTTAGGTGTTTATAAACTGTTAGCGGGGTCTTGCCTGTGAATAGCAGATCTGCAACTTCCCAACAAAGAGAAGCAGAGATTAGATCTTTCATCTCTGTCTTTAATTTTTCAGATATTGGCTCTCAAAAAGTCAGGACATGCCTTTGTTTATTCAAAGCTGCCTTTGAAAAGTCACATGAGAAGAAGATGAGAAGGAGTGATTTGTTTGATAGCAACGCACACACACATACACACTGCACAACACAAGCCCATATCACACAGTGCCCAAGGATGGCAGGCTTTCACTTTTAAAAGACTGTTATGGAAAGCCCCATTACAGTGCAGAAGGTTTCAACCTCAATTATATGGAGAATATATAGTAGTCAAGCTGCTAATGAAAATGGAGGAGAGTGTCTACTCTAGCAAACAGCTTTCTGTGAAAGATGGGGGAAGTAATCTATTCTCTTTACGAGGAGCAGTACTTTTTCCCCCCTCTGATTGCCACAGCTTTAATGAAGAGCTTACATACCTGAAGGGAATGATTCAGGAGCAAAGCATCGGGCAACATATTGGATGTGGCTCGAAAATGGAAGTTGAGAAAGCAGGTCTTTACTTTATATGTGTGTCTGTGTGGTGGTTAAAACCTATTGTTTATAAGGGCTGCACAATGTACTTTTTCCCCATGATCACGAAATACTGCAATATTTCATTTTGAATATAATTACGATGTATGGAGACTTTGCTGTGTTCTACCTGTGTCTTTGTTCGTGCAAGTACAGTACGAAGAGAGACACAGCCAGGTTTGTTTACTTAATTGATGAAATGGCGTTAAATCGAACGTTCATTGCGTCTTGGGGACAGACATACAGCTGGTTTGAGAATGATGACTCGTGAGAGTAGCGTAGCTGCTTTAGGAAATAGCTCAGTGCATAGCGAGTGTGTGGCAAAGAGAGGAAGAGTGACGGTGAATGCACTCAGAGCAGACAGCTTTTGGTGATCTGAGCAGAGAAGATATTAAGACTAAGGTTGTCAAGTCGTAGGAAATGTAACCATCCTAGTTGACCACTAATCGTCATTTAGGGCCATTAGTCGACTAGTTGCCTGCATATTAACAGTATTAATTTGAATATCAAATGATATATTTTGGACGGGGCAACACAATGGTTTGAGTTGAAGGTGTAAGAAAGAATAGTATCAGTAACATTGTTAACACTGTGCTACATTACAGAGAAATACAAAACTGTACTAATGAACCTTCATTAATATAGGCCTATATTTTATCTACAAGT